>NW_007250781.1:1969-33879 GCF_000164805.1 Carlito syrichta | reverse complement strand
GGGAGGAGAGGATTATCCTGAAAGCATATCTCCAGTGCTGTTTCTAATTGTGCTCGGTTTCTCTGTCACACAAAGTCCTGAAAACGTTTCTTGTCATGGTTCTGTAGAGCATAAAACAGGCGATGAGACAGCTCTGGAGCAAGCCACATTGCTAATTCCTCTAATGTGTTTTTAAGTCCACAGACACTGCCTTGGGAAGCTTCCAGCAGGTGACAGGCTTGATATCAAACATAAGCCTGTCAAAATCCTGCATTTACAATGTTTAGAATATCAGGTTTCCAAGTGCGACTTTCCTTTTGCAGAGGAGGGAGTTGGCTGCTTTTCTGGGCTGGGTTTGGCCATTTTAGGATCATGCATTTCAGTTTACAGGTTCCCCCTGCCCATGTGACGTCTTCATTACTTCCCTCCTGGGATGGGGGGACCCCTTGTTGTGCTCTGGGATCCCTCTGGGACCTCACCCTGCCTCATCATCCTGGGAGAGGCTTGGAAAGCTTAGGTCAGTTTAAGAGCTCTGGTTTTTGAAGTCAGATAAAGAAATTTGGGTTCAAAACCTGGGAACAATGGCTCATGTCTTAATCTCAGCACTTTGGGAGACTGAAGCGGCAGAATTGCTTAAGGCCAGGAGTTCAAAACCAGCCTAGGCAACGTAGTGAGACCTTGCCTCTCCACAAAAATTTAAAGAATTAGCCAGGCATGGGGGTGCATACTTGCAGTCCCAACTACTCAGGAGGCTGAGGCAGAAGAACTGCCTGAGTCCAGGAGGATAAGGCTACGGTGAACTGTGATTGTGCACTCCAGCCTGGGCAACAAAGTGAGAACCCAACTTAAAAAAAAAGACATCTGTGTTCAAATCCCTGCACATCTGCCGTACATATGACCTGGTGCCAGTTCTTCAAATGTGCTTGGTTCTCTCCTGGGTGAAATGGGGGCGCCCGTGACTCCTGACGTGACGCTGAATTTTGAGCTGCACTGCCCCATGGCACACTTTCAGGGCTCCACTCACATTGGCCTTTACGTCAGCACCTTCTCCTGAAGTAAGATGAGAATGGTGCCCTGGTGGCGTGCGCCTTGTTGCCTGGCTGTGAGGGTGATAGCCTGTACTGAAGGCTTGCAGCACAGCTCTTGCCACTCTGAACTCCAGCTATCCCTGGGCAGCCTCTGAAGCTGGCTCTGGGGCACCCAGGAACCACGGCCCTTCATCACCTGCACTCCTGGCTGGTGGGGAGACAAGACTGCACCATCCCAAAGACTCTCAATCCTGATGGCTTCTTCCAGGGTTGGGGAGGGTGGAACTCTGCGATCTCAAGTGTTGTTGGGGAGAAGGAAGTTCCTTGTCTACAGAGTTGAATATCAGAATTGGAGCCCAGGTATGACACTCAGGCATTTCAGCAAGGGGAACTGGTATGCAGATGGAGAGGAGAAAATTGGGCCAGTCCTGCCATGCCATTGCAAGAGACACCACGTTGGGGACGGTAGCAATGCCCTTCTCTTGCCTACTCAGTGTCAGTCTGAGATAGCTCAGGGTCCTCAGCTGACAGCTCCTTGCTTTTTTTTCTTTTTAATAGAGATGGGGTCTTTCTTTTCATCCAGGCTGGAGTACGGTGGCACACTAACAGCTTTCTGCAGCCTCCAACTCCTGGGCTCAAGTCATACCCTCCTGCATGCACCGCCATGCCTGGCTATTTTTTAAAAATTGTAGAGATAGGATCACACTATGTTGCCCAGGCTGGTCACAAACTCCTGGCCTCAAGAAATCCACCCACCTCAGCTCCCAAAATGCTGGGATAACAGACTTGAACCACTGTTCCTGGTTTGCCCCTTGCTTATTAATTGTGTACAGTGTGGCTCTTTTGGGTGAAGATGCCCCATGGTATGAAAAGACCCCACGCCTAACCTCCAGGCGAATATGGCTTAGAAGGTATGGGAGTCTCAGTGGGGCATGAGAGAGCTGAACTGGGGCTTAAGGTGAAGATCTGGGCTGGAGTCCCTGTGACCACTGGCTTAGGGTGGAGATCTGGGCTGAAGTCCCTGTGACCACTGGCTGCGTGCATGCTGCTCATGTCACTGGAATACCACTCTCTACTCCCAGTGTCCACATGTTGTTCATTCTCAGGGCCCAGCCGAGCCTCTCTGATTTGTTAAGTACTTCTCCAAACTCAGGTCTTTTCATGTCTATACCCTTAGTGCAGTACTAAAATGTTTACCCCATCATTCGTTTTAAATTTTTTTTGTGTGTATATCATCTGTTCCCAGAACACTGCAACAGTGCTTCTATTTAGCAATCATTTTATTCTGTCTTTATTAAAGGTGTTTGGATGTGTCTTCTCCCTCTAGGAAAATGGTCTTTATAACCTTTGCAATGCCAAGAACAATCTGCAAATACTGGTTGATTGGATACAATGATTGTCTTTAGACCCTTGGCTATGAAATATGATCAGACCATCATGATTACTGATGCTTATTCAGATCCACAGTAGACATAGAGGTGCACAACCAGGTCCCCTCAGGGAAGCACTTGTGCTCAGCTGAAGGGAATGAAGTCAGAAGGTGGCTGCCTCAGCTGGGTTAACCTTTCCAGGGAGGCCTATGTCTAGTGGCAGAGTGGGGGGAGGGGGTAAAGGCCTGGCTATTTCCGCCAGACACAGGGCAACTCTGCAGGCAATATTTGTTCCAGAACTCTCTTCCAGGCTGACAGAGGCTGTGTTGGGCCTGACTCACATGTTGACATCTCCTTCTGCCCAATCCTATATCCTTCCTCTTTTTTTGTCGACATAGATCTTTACTAAACATATAACTCTCCAAATTTCATCTGAGTGACTGCTTCCTCTGTGAAACTAAACCTACAAAAATGTCTGCCAAGTCAAGGAACACTGGCCCCATGATCTACCCATTTGTGAGTAAATATTGCCAGGAAAACACACAGGGGCTATAAGACAAATAACAATCAGAGTTAGGAGCCAGAGCCTGCCTGGTAACTCTCCTTTCTCTAGAAGAGAAAGGATGCTTGAGAAGGTATGAGAACGCTAGAATCAGGGTGTTCTCTGCTCTTCCTTTGCTTCAAGAATTGTCTGTTCCTGATACTTCCCCATTATATCAGTTAGTTATTGCTGAGTAACAAACCACCCCCAAATCCAGAGTCTTTAGGCTGTGAGTCTTCAAAGCAGCTGAATGTTTTTTCCAGGGTTAGCTAGTCTCTCTCAGGCCTTTGCCCATCTTCTGTTGATTGGGAAAATGGTGTGACTGATGGTGGCTGGGTATTCTTACTTGCTTGGGGTCAGCTGCCTGTGCCCTGGTCTGGCATGACTTTGGATATAATTCTCTGCATTGTCTTTCATCCTACAAAAAGTGATTTGGGGTTTGTTATCATGGCAGAGACAGAGGTTCAAGAAAGAATGGATGCTGCAAGGTCTCTTGAGACCTAATTTCAGAGCTGACAGCCCATTGTTTCTGCCACATTCAACTGGCTGAAGCAAGTCACACAGCCAGCCTGCATTCAAGAGGTGAAGATACAGACTCTATCTCCTGATGGGAAGAGCAGCAAAATCACACTGAAAATAGATGGAATGCAGAGGATTTTAAGGGCAGTGAAGCTACTCTGTATGATTCTATATTCTATAGAATGTGCAACTCCAAGAGTAAACACTAGTGTAAAGTATGGACTTTGAGTGACAATGATGTGTCAATGTAGGTGTATTGATTTTAACAAATGTACCACTCTGGTGAGAATATTGATAGTGAGGGAGAATGTAAGTGGGCTGGGACAGGAATGTGGGAACACCCTGTCCTTTCCACTCAACTTTCTGTGAAACTAAAAGTGCTCTAAAAGTAAGGTCTACCAAAAACTTCCCCAAACAAACAAAGGACAGGGATATGGGGATCCCTTTATTGAAACCACTGATACAATCAAAGGACCATACCATGTACGGTGTCAGCTGTCAAACTCTCTGTTCTGGTAGGTTCTATGTCTCCTTTCAGCAGTTTTCCCCCCAATCACTCACTCACTTGGGTTCTTACGGCCAGGCTGGCCTTAGTGGAAGGAACTCTTATGGGAGAGGAGTGACTGGGATAACAGTGATTCAGGTGCTCTTGTATTCATTTACAAGGGGGGACCTCCCCAAAACCCTGGAATTTATTTATACAAAATTATATATTTTTGAATGTTTAAACTTAAGTCACCTTCAAAGTCCTCTCCATTTGATGCAATACATCTATCAAGACACATTTTCCACTGCTCAAAGAAGTTTTTGAACTTGTCCACTTTGATGCCTTTTAGTGCTTCTGCCGTTTTTGTTTCTCCTCTTCCACATCAGCAAAACGTTTCCCTCTGAGGACCTTTTTTAATCCGGAGAAACAACAACAACAAAATAGTCGTGAGATCAGGTGAATAGGGAGGGTGGGGCATATGGGTTCATGCCATTTTTGGTAAAAAAAAAACAACTGTTGAATACTCAGTGCAACATGGGCAGGTGTGTTGTTATGGTAGAAGAAACAGTCACCTGTTTGCTACAACTCAGGACATTTCTTCCACAAATCATGATGCACAGCAACACTAGCTGGTACACTAATGGGTTTCTAGAGCACTCACCTAGCAGGGGAAACCTGTACTTCAAGAAGCCTGCTCTCTAAAAGATAATTCTGGGTTTTTTGGGGTCTCCTCTTGTACTTTCTTCTCTCTCTCTCTTTGTATACTACACATACAGGGTACCAGAGGCAGTCTTCCTTCCTATTCTCTGCCTGTCACAGTGCAGGTGCCAGAGAGAGGACCATAAACACAGGGTCCAGGAGACTCTCCCACTCTGTCAACCAAGTAGAATTCTGCTACACTACAGATATAACCATGGCCACCACCCTTCCTTTCACTTCCAATTGGCTGGAGCAGTCACGTGGCCTCACTGAAAACCCCACAGTTGTTTACTTCCCCTCTCTGTTTATCACCAAGCCTGCCATGCAGTCACTTGGCATCACCTTTTATATCTTCTATTATAAATTTGTGTGATCTGTGCAAATTCTACCTGCAAGTTTCCCTTGCTTTCTTGAGTTGGTGACTTTGGAGTTGTGTGAATTCTCTTTCCATCCCCTTTTCTCTGAGGTCGCGCGCGCGTGTGTGTGTGTATGGGGTGTGTGTGTGTGTGTGTGTGTGTGTGTGTGTGTGTGTGTATGGTGTGTGTGTGTGTGTGTGTGTGTACTTTTGTTTGCTATAATGTACTGATTTAAAAATTATTTGGCCTTAATTTTTAAGTGAACACACAGTAATATTGACTTTTTGGCATAAAATTCTATGAATGTCAACAGCTATACAGATTCAAGTAACTGCCACCACAATCAGGATAGAAAACTTTTCCATCAACCCCCAGAAACTTCCTTATGATACCTGTTTGAAATTTTGTCCTCCCTCTTCCTCTAACCCTTGGCAACCACTGATCTGTTCTTCATCACTAATTTTGAATTTTGGGGAATGTCAAATAAATGAAATCATAGATTGTTTAAGTTTTGGAGACTGGCTTCTTTCACTCAGCATAATGGTTTTGAAGTTCATCCAAGTTGCTGCTGGTATTAAAAGCTCATTTTTTTTTCTTCCTGATGAGTAGTGTTCCATTATATAGATGTACCAGTTTGTTTATCCATTCACATTGAATTAACTTGCTTTCAGTTTGGGGATTAAGAATAGACCTTCTGCACACATCTGAGTATAGGTTTTTGTGTGAATGCAAGTTTTTCATTTCTCTGTGGTAAATAACTAGAGATGGAATTCCTGGACATAGGGTAAGTACAACTTCATAAGAAACTGCCCGACTGTTTTCTAGAGTGATGGAACCATTTTTTACTCCTTCCTGTAATGGTTTTCCCACATCTTTGCCAGCACTTGATGTTATCAAGAAACTTAAAGAAAAATAGCAGCTTTATTGAGATATAATTTACATGCCATACTATTAACTCATTTAAAGTATACAAATCCAGTGCTTTTTAGCATATTCACAGGTATTTGCAACAACCACCATAGTCAAGTTTAGAATATTTCATCACCTGAAAAAGAAATCCTGTTCCTTTCAGCAACCTATCTCCCCACTCTAGGCAGCCACTAATTTACTTTGTGTCTCTATAAATTTGCCTTTTGTAGACTTTTTATAGAAATGGAATCAAATATGTTCTTTTCTTTCTTTCACTGTGCATGATGTTTTCAAGGTTCATCCAAGTTTTGTAGTACATATTGCTACCTCTTTCCTTTTTGTGGCTAAGTAATATTTTGTTGTATGAGTATATAGTAGTCCTTCCTTATCCTTGGTTTCACTTTCTGCCATTTCAGTTACCTGTGGTCAACCTCAATCTGAAAATAGTAAATGGAAAATTCCCGAAATAAATAATTCCTATGTTAAGTATGCGCTGTTCTGAGTACCGTGATGAAATCTCTCACAATCCTGCTCCATCCCACTTGGGACATCAATCATCCCTTTATCAGTAACTGTCTTGTTTGTCAGGTCGACTGTCGTGGTACCACAGGGCTTGTGTTCTGGTTATCCTTATTTTACTTAATAACAGCCCCAAAGAGAAAGAGTAGTCATGTTGACAGTTCGGATATGCCAAAGAGAAACCACAATGTGCATCTTTAAGTGAAAAGGTGAGAGTTATTGTCTTGGTGAGGAAAGAGAACAAAAAACCATGTGCTGAGGTTGCTAAGGTCTATGATAAGCATGGCTCTTCTATCCAAGAAGTTACGATAAAGGAAACAGAAATTCATGTTTCCTGTCACACCTCAAACTGCAAAAGATATAAGTGCTTAGTTCAGATGGAAATGACATAACATTTGTGTGTGGAAGACATGAACAGAAATGTGTTCTGATGGGCAGAAACATGTTGCACCTGAAAGCACTGGATCTACACGGAGACTTCAGCAAGGAATCCCCTGAAACCAGTGACACCAAGCCATTTACTGCAAGTAAGGGAGGGTTACACAGATTCAGGAATGCAGAAGGTCAAATGGGCATAGCGCTATGTCACAATGCCTATGTTATTCACCTCAGTTCCTCTCTTCACGTAGGCACAGTGTCATCTCACATCAACACAAGAAGGGTAAGCCCAGTATAGCAAGATATTGAAAGAGGGAGGAAGGAAGAGAATACATTCATATAACTTTTAAACAATATATTGTTATAATTGTTCTGTTTTATTATTGTCAATGTCTTACAATCTCTTATTGTGCCTAATTCATAAATTAAACTTCATCATAGGTATGTATATAGAAAAATACAGTATCTATAGGGTTCAATACCATTCTTGGTCTCAGGCATCCACTGGGGATCTTGGGACACGTCCCACGAGGATGAGGAGGAATTACTATCCCAAAATGTATCTATCCATTCATTGGCTGATGGATATTTGGTTTGTATCCATTTTCTGGCAATTGTGACTAATACTGTTGTGAACATGAGTGTTTGCCTTCCTTTTGGATATATACCTAGGAGTGAGGTTGCTGGGTCATATGGTAACTCCACTTTTAAACTTTTGAGGAATTGCCAGACTGTTTTTCAGACTGGTCACACCATTTTACATTCCTACCAACAGAGTGTGAGGATTTCTGTTCTCTGTATTATTGTCAATACTTGTTATTGTCTGACTTTTTTATTACAGCCATTCTAACAGATTGAGAAGAGTTATCTCATTGCGGTTTTGATTTGCATTTCCCTAATGACTAATGATGTTGAACATATTTTCATGTACCTGTGTTCATTTTGTATATCTTTAGAGAAATGTTTAAGTCATTTCTTTATTTTAAAATTTGATTGTTTATCTTTTTATGGTTGAGTTTAAGAAATCTTTATACATTCTGGATACAAGACCCTTGTCATATATAATTTACAAATATTTTCTCTCATTCTCTGGATTGCCATTTTACTATCTTGAAATGTTTTTTGACGCACACACGTCTTTAATTTTGATGAAGTCCAATGATCTTTTTTTAATTTTGTTGCTGTGTTTTTGGCATCAAATTTAAGAATCCACTGCCAAATCCAAGGTCATGCATATTTGCCTTCACATTTTTTTCTAAGAGTTTTATACTCTTATCTCTTGAATGTAGGTCTTTGATCCATTTTTAGTTAACTTAAGTGCCCAACTCTATTCTTTCACATGTGGATATTCAGTTATCCAAGAACCATTTATTAAAGACTGTTTTTTGTCCCTCACTGAATGGTCATGGCATCTTTGTCAAAAGTTAGTTGGCCATCAATACATGGGTTCATTTCTGAGTTTACCATTTTATTTTATTTATCAATATACAAGGGGGACCCCTCAGAACCTGGGATTATCTTTTGGAGGGTGAGCCCCTTGTAGTACAGGCTTCCCCTGCTAGGTAAGTGTTCTAGGAACCTATCGACATCCGTGTATCATCTAGCGTTGTTGTTAGAGGCTATGTTCGGCTCAAGTGGATTTTCTTGTGGCAAACAGGTGATTGGTTATTTCACCATGGCAGTGCGCCTGCCCACACCACCCTGGGCTCAGGCACACCTCCATCTTCCAAAATGCTGTGATTATAGGTGTAAGCCACTGCACCCAGCTCCAATCCAGGTTTTGAGCTGCACTGAGTTCAGGCCAGGGAATACAGTAAGTCCTCATTGAATATTGTGGATAGGTTCTTGGAAATTGCAACTTGAAGCAAAATGACCTAAAATAAAACCAGTTTTACCATAGGCTAACACATATAAATAAGAGTTCATTTCCTAAGGTATATTTCTGGGCACAAAAAAATCACCAAACTTCTAAATAAAGACCCCAAACATTTCTAATGTTAAACATCAAAACAAATGATAGCCATACATACATTTAAGTGGGTGGGTTAAATCAATGTTTGCAAAGTGAAAATTGTAAGGAGCACCTCTCACCATCACAATTTTTTTTTTCTCTTTTCATCACACAATTTAAAACCAAAAAGTAACAAACATGGAAGTCTGGCTGAGCATTTTCCTTCTACGTTTTTTATTTTTTATTGCTGCATTTGTGTGATTATCATAGACTTTATGAATTATTATTTTACAAAAATTTGTATTCATTCATTGATTTATTTTTCAACCCGCATATTCCAGTTCAGGGTAGCTGGTGACTAAAGCTTATGCTGGCAACTCAGAGCACAAGGCAGGAACCAACTCTGGACAGGGCACCATCCCATCCCAGGACACACTCATACCCACGCTTACACTCACTCAGACTAGGAACTTGTAGATGTATCAATTCACTGACTGTGTTTGGCTTTGGGAAGCGGGAGGGACCTGAAGCACCCAGAGAAAACCCATGACCCATACAGACAGGGAAGAAAATACAGACTCCACACAGATGCTAGCCCTGGCCAGGACTCTTTATTTTCTCTTGTCAACATTACACAGAACGATCTTGAACAAAGCATTGTTCAAGGACCTGTTTTACTGAGGAAAAATAAAATGGCACTGCCAGTTCAATGGCACTTGAATTCTTGCCTCCTCCCTTTATTTCCCTGCTGTTTACTTTTTAGAGTCCTCAAATAGCTGCTCAGTGAAGTCTTTACAGGTTTTAGCTGCATTTAGAAGCAACAGGCTGGAGTGTACTTACCCTGTCTTACCCCAAACTGGAATCTTTCATGTACCCTTTTATATTGTTTAGGGGTCAATTTCATACCTCCCTTGTCTCTGGAAAGTACACTTGACCTCTTCCCCCATGTTATTCTTTTATCTAGTCCTAAAGCATCCTTCTGAAAACTATTACATTCGAGTAAAAATCTGTGACATGCAGATACTTGAGTATCTGTAATACTCAATTGAAAATATGATCAGCTATACAAGCCCTTCTGCTGAGGATGGAACAAAAAATCGAAACCTCTTTGTTCTATGGCGATTTGTCAGGCAAGATCCTAAACCAAATATATATTGAGTAAGAATCAGAATGATATAATTGGCATGATTCCAGAGTAAGAACCCTTGTTGACCACTGGACATTTTATCTCTTTTTATAGATTATCTCTCTTTTCATAGATACTAGGAACAGGATAAGGATGATGCAAAAATAAAAATTATAATATTCTGCTCAATCATAATGGTAGCAGAGAAATATCCAACCAACATTTGCTAAACTAATAACTGCACGTTAGTGCAGCCTTCTTGGAAAGGAATTTGGAAAAAATCCCAAGAAATAGTAAAGCATTCATATGTACTTGGGAATTTATGCTAAGGAAATAACTCCAAAAATGAAGTCATGTACTCAAATGGTACTTATTCAAGGATTATCTCTAATAGCCAGGCATTGGCTGTAACTGCAATATTACCACAATGAAGAATATTTCATTAAATATGGTACGTAAATATTATGTTAGGAAATATAGTAATTTAAAATGAATATCTGGAATATAGTTAGCCACAAACAAAAATGTTTACAGTATAGTTATGAATCAATTATCTATTGCTGTATAATTTTAACATTTAACTAGACAGGAATAAAAAACTATGGACGCTACCCTAATGAAAGGGATAGGAAAGGAGGTTTTAACAGAATATTATTGAAACCTATCATTATAACTTTATGTTTATGTTTGCACTCCATTCAGCACATTAAAAAACTCCACTGGTAACATATATTTATCTTTTAAATTACCAAATTATTCAATCCTCATTACTTTTTAGTAGTTTTTTAGCAGAGTTTTTTGGGTTTTCTAAGTATGCAAGCATATAATCTTCAAGTGAAATTAATTTTGATTTTTTAAATCTTTAATGTTAGTCTTATTTTGTCATACAGTATTAAGAAAAGTTTTGGAGATAATGCTGGATAACAGATAGTGATATAATAAAATCCTTTCTGATTTTAGAATCTTTAACAAACTTTATTATGCAAACAATGCCAAGAAGAAAAATATGATTATAGCAAATCACGTTTAGCAAATGCTAAAAAGATATTTTATAAAATTTTATATTCAATCTATAGAATTTCTAAGCCCAAGTGGAATAGGCAGATACAAAAAAAATGAAACAAAAGCTATCCAAAACTATGAGCAAATACTTATTTTGTATGTCACTACAAAAATATATTAAAAATAGTCATTTAAAAATATGGCAACATATCTATGTACTATAATTGAATATATTTAATTCATTAATTACTGTGTTAAATTGAATATCCTTGAGAACTCTTGTTATTTTAAAATTTTACTTATTTATTTATTTGTGAGTTGGAGTCTCACTCTGTCACCCAGACTGGAGTGCAGTGGCATGCTCATGGCCACTGCAGCCTCGACCTGCTGGGCTCAGGTGATTCTTCTGCCTCAACCTTCCAAGTAACTGGAACTATAGGCACGTGCTACCATGCCCGGCTAATTTTTTGATTTATTTACAGATAAAGTCTTGCTAAGTTATTCAGGCTGTTCTCAAACCCTGGGTTTAGGCAATCCTCTTGTCTCTGCCTCCCAAAGTGCTGGAATTTCACGCGTGAGCTAATGTGCCCAACCTCTCGTTACTTTTTTTAAAGTTCATTTTTGGTGCCATGTCTATGAACTGTTTGTTTAACCATAGGTCATGAAGATTTTCTTCTATAGTTTCTTCTAAAAGTTTTATAGTTTCACTTTTTACGTTTGAAATTCTGATCCATTTTGAAATAATTTTTTATAAAGTGTACAGTTTAAATTGAGTTCATTGTTTGCACATTGTTTGGATGTCAATGTGTCATTTTTTGAAAAGATTACTTGTCCTCCATTGAATTTTTTTGTAAAAATCAGTTACATATATTTGTATAGATCAATTTTTGGACTTTCTCATTTTGTTCTACTGTCTTAATTACTATGGCTTTATTAAAAGTCTTAAAAACAAGTAGTGTGAGTTCTCCAATTTTATGCTTCTTTTAAAAAAATTGTTTTGATTATTTTAATTCCTTTGCCTCTCTCTCTCTCCATATATATATGTATATGTGTAAAAAGTTTTTCTATCATCTGGACTATTTTAATATAGGAATTATCTGTGTTTTTCTATAGAAGTCTCTGTGTGTTTAGAAATATCTTTTGCCTTTTTTTTGTGATGCATTGATATTGTGACTAAGTATAGGATTCTTAGAATGCTGTCCTTATTCAATAATCTTTAAACATTTTTCCAATCTTAACTCCAGTATTACAGACAAGGTAGCCTATTCTTTTTCCATTGTAAGTAATCTGTCATTTCTTTCTGTAGGCATGGAATATTTTCTTTTCCATATTTGGGATTTAAAAATATTATCAGGAAATGTTACCAATTTAAAATGATTTTTAAAAATAATTTTACTTGGGGTTCTGTTGCTTTTTTTAACCTGAAGACTCAAAACTTTTTTCTATTAAGATAAATTTTCTTTTATTTATTTCCTTATTTATTACTTCTCTGTTTTCTTTTACTCTTCTAGTAAACTTTTATTATTCATATTCAGATATTCTGGATCTGTCCTCCAAGACTCCTTTCTTAATTGGCTTCACTGTATCCTGAGCACTGGGACTTTTAAAACCTCCACACCATTTATAAAAATACATCTTCCATTCAACCTTCCAAAATAGTAATTTAGTTCTCAGCAAAGAATATTCTCTTTTTGGTTAGTCTATTGAACTTGTAATTTCAGAAAAGTATTCTAGTTCTGGAAAATCTTTTGTTCTGTGCTAAATTAAATGCCCCCTGGGAGTTCTTATTTTTTATTTTTATTTTTTGTTTTCGTTTAAGTTCATCTGTCTCTTTCATTAACTCTATTTAAATAACAGTCATCTGCTCTCCTTTTAAACTTAGTTTTCTCCCTCGGGTTGCTGAATTTCCTTAATTTGGCAGTTCTCAGTCCTGGCTACACATGAAAATCACTCTAGGGAGGTTTTAAAAGTCCCAATGCTCAGGACACAGTGAAGCCAATTAATAAAGAGTTTCTGATGGTGGAACTCAGGCATTGGTAACTTTTAAAGCTCCCCAGGTGATTGCAATGAATCAGCCAAGAATAATCACTACTTTCTTAAATGAGTCTCATTTTGCTTATCTGCTCATGGGTGTATATTCCCTTGGAGGGTGTACAGGTAATAGCTTTGGTGTCTCAACTGGCAGATGGAAGGGGCAGAAGTCTTTGCTCTTATAAGGTGGTGATAAAAAAGAGAATACTGTGTTCACTCTGTTGGAGTATGGGAGAAACCTCTCTGTTCCTAGGTCTCTTTGGAGGCAAGTGACAGCATTCCCTCTTCTGCAGGGACTGGTGTCAATTCACTTCAGCATTCAGCTGCCCTCCAGATTCACAAAGGCTGTGGACTAGGCAGGCATTCTAAAGATCACATGCAAAGAAAGTGAACAGGGACAGACCAGGACTTTCTCCTGGAAGGTGACCATTAGTTGTGGCTTGCTAGCCGTGCTCTTCTGGATGGAGAGTTGGAAAGGAGCAGTAAACAGCCATGCTTGGAAGTACCCATGTCTCCAGCTTCCTCTCTGAGATTCCTCTTGATCATCAAAACACTTACCATTTGGATTTTTGGGATCAGATGATCAGCGTGAAGGTAAAATGTCTGTAGTCTCAAATTGGGTACATTAAAAAAAATCTAACGTATATCCACACAACGTGGACAAATTCATATACATCTTGAGAAGCAAAAGAAGTCAGATTCACAAAGCTATACACCATATGATTCTATTTATATGACATTCTGGAAAAGACAGACCATAGGGACAAAACACAGGCCTGTGGTTGCCAGGGGCTAAGAGTAGGGGAGAGAATTGGTGACAAACGGGCATTGGAGGAAATTGGGTGTGATGGAATTCTTCTATATCTTGATTGTGGTGTTGGTGGTTACATCATTACATGCATCTGCCAAAACTCATAGAACTGAGCATGACAAATGGTACATTTTATTACACACAAATTATACCTCAATAAACTCTTTTGAAAAAAAATCCCACATATGTCCTTCATGGTACTGAACTCTCTGCAGATCCCCCAAAGCCTCGTATGCCTCTCAGCCCTTGTCCACTCTCTTTGCTCTGCCAAGAAATTTCCATTTAACCTTTAACACTTGGATTAAATGCCACCTCCTGTGGGAAGTCTTTTTTTTCAAGACTCTTCTTGGTGTTTCTATCCTATCCCTCCTTCTGTGGTGTTGATGTGTTTGTATTCCCTGTTAGACTATAAGATCAGTGAGAGCAGGAATTTCATCTTGTTTATTATTATCATTGTGTCCCTATCACCTAACTCAGTTCTCACTGAGTATCTGGTAATCCATATTTTGCAAGAATCAGGCGGCCGCCATCAGCACATTCACCTGTTCACCAGGAACTAGTGTATTCAGAAGCCTTCCCAGCAGTCCCTAAAAAACCAGGCAATAACCCAGAGATTACTCGCAAAGTCCTTGCACGAGAGCAAGTATGTTGGGCTTACTTCACAAAGCAGATGTACGAGCCACTGAGTTTACAAACCTGAAAGGTGGGTACCTACAGGAAGATATTTTGAA
Source organism: Carlito syrichta (assembly GCF_000164805.1). NCBI lineage: Eukaryota > Metazoa > Chordata > Mammalia > Primates > Tarsiidae > Carlito > Carlito syrichta. The sequence continues at coordinate 19,442 of NW_007250781.1, read as the reverse complement.
AAGATGGAAGTGAGTGCCCTGAAAATCCATGGTCCATAACACCTCATCCATTTTTATAGCTGCAATCAACAAGAATGCTTGTTCTGTTTGCTTTCCTTGCTTGACAATATAATTTCATAGACTGCTGAAAAATGTTTTTGGCACTAGAATCAATACTTCTGATTATAGCTGCTTTTGTGCTCGCCTCTCCCCAGTGGAAACCTTGCCAGGGAAGATGGGAAGATATATGGAAGCTCCTTGTCTCCTGATATTCTGGTTCTCAAAAATCTGTCTGTTCCAATCAAATGCTGCATTTATTTCGAAGAATTTGAAGGCAGGGTGAGAGAAGAGGCACTTAGAGGCACTTGGTCTAAAGCTGTTGTACCTGAACAAATAAGGAGCTGTCTGCCCACCTCCTATTCAGAACTGCATTTCTTTCCCTTCAGATCCCAGGCCAAGGGTGTCTCATAAAAGCTGTTAATAGTAGTTGGGAAATGCCCCATTTTCCTCTTAATCTCTACTCTCAAGGAATTCTCATTCAATATGGAGGATGAACTACCTCTGTCAGGAGAAGAGACATTCACCTCCCCTGGTCCCAATGTCCATTGAAATGTCCACTTTGGGCCACACCCTCAGGTGAGTGGGAAATAGCACTTTCGTTACTTGTCTCTAATGGAATGAATTTCTCTCTGCATTTGTCTGAGTGGTGGAAACTGTCAGAGTTTCTCCTTCTCTTATTTCAGAATTGCCTCTAAGTTCTGGAAAGCTACAGAGAGCCAGTGGGTCCAGGGCGGAGTTGTGGAAACACAGTTCATTCTCAGTTGTTCTTTCTCCACCATGGCCCTCAGCCCACTGGGTCCTCAGTCGTTAATGTGTGCAGGTCATTGCCTCCCAGTCCTGCAATTCCATTGCTGTATCTGTCTTCAACCCACTTGCAGGGACTCTCTGTCTCTCTCTGTGTGTCACTCAGAAACATTTTTGTTCTTTCTGTCATTGTGTAAGGGGTCTCTGAGGTGGTCTTGACTCATCTTCTTAGACACCCCTCACTGCATATCTTCTACTGTAGGCCCCAGGGGCATGGTGCATGTCTGTGTAGTTACTAAGGCCATCAGGAAGAGAGGTATGAAATTCTTGGCTCTTTAGAATTCCAGTTACTACTGTAAACTCCTAATTTACCTGAATGGAGGTAAGTGGGTTGGAGGGTCTAAGGTCCCTTTCTCAGGTCAGCCATGAGAGTCTAGGTCACTAGACACCACACATATAAGAGCATACCTTCTAAAAAATGGGATCATTTTTTGGAAAGTGGGCTCCTTGTAGACAGGCTTCCCCTGCAAAGGAAAGAAGTATTCTAGGAACCCATTGGCATCCATGTACCAGCTAGTGTTGGTTGTGAGAGGCTGCATTTGACTTCAGTGAAATTGTTTTGGAAGATTCTTTCAACATGTTTGCCCATTTCATGATGGGCAATTTACATGAACAACCTTCCCACACTGCGCTGAGTATTCAGCGGTTTTTGACCAAAAATGGTATGACCCCTGTGCCCTACCTTCCCTATTCACCCAATCTTGCCCTAAGCGACTTTTTTTATTTTCCCAGATGAAAAAAAAGTTCTCAAAGGGAGATATTTTGTAGACGTGGAAACAAAAAATGGCAGAAGTACTAAAAGACATGAAAATTGATAAGTTCAAAAATTGTTTAGAGCAGTGGAAAAAGCATCCTGATAGATTATTGCATCAAACAGAGAGTACTTTGTAGGTGACTGAGATTTAGACATGTAAAAATAAATATGCAGTTTTTTCCCTCTATATATTTATTTTTATTTACAATTTTTAATAAATAAATTTTGGTTATTGAGTGTCCCTTTGTATATATTAGGTTAAACCATATGAAATTGCCAATTTTGTTGTGAAGACTGGTTCAATAGCAGCAATATCATACAGTGTGGACTACACCTACTAAATCATGATACTCATTTCTCAATCTGTCTACCAACTTGGCAAAGGCTTCTGTTAGACTTTTTCTAGCAAATTTTATTCTTCCTTAGTGATTTTTAGTTGTTTTTACAAACTAATCAGAAGATTTTGTGCTTGAATATCTTGAACACAGTGTCGTGAAACCCTTGATATTTCATTTGGAAGTTTAACAGATTAAAAAATATTGTCCCGAATTTTAAAGGGTGGAGAGTGCACAGTTTTTACAGATAACACATATGATGTGAGGAAAAAAATCCATACCACATTGGGAATATATCCAAATAACTCTTTTAAAAATGCTTTTTCATAACACACACTTCTCTGAAAAACAGCTTCTGTTTAGTCTTTGTTTAAATGTCATCTCTACCTTGAATGGACAGTGAGGCATTTCTTGTAAGGAGAAAATATTTGTTAGATAGCAAAGCAGTGACAGCCACTTGTCATTACAGGAGAGGTCAACAAATTTGAAACACTTGTCTTTTTGTAAAAGAAAAGCATATAACTCATCTTTAAGTTAGACAGATCTTTTTAAGAATTTTGCTAGGAGGTAACATACAAGTCTTTCTATGTCAAAAAAAAGTTTCAAGGTCAGTCCCCTTCTATTAAGAAGTGTTATAAAAATTCGACTAGGTCTTGAAGGTTTTAATTATATAAAATTTCCAACGTCATTGACATCCTATAGTGCTTGGTATGCTTCTGGCTGCAACAGATTTGCTGTAAGAGTTTGCCTAAGAATGAGGCAGTGGGTAAGTGTGTTGCATATGTAATACTACTCTGGCAGCTTCACCCCAGAATTCCTTTCTAATCTTATAAGGCCTTGTATTTAATAAAGAAATCAGTTGTTAAGATTATATCTTTCTTTGCACATCTTTGCTACAGTGAGTCACCAAAAGTACTTCTTTGTGGCTTTCATTATAGAAACCAATCTGGCAAATCCCATAAGCTAAAACTTGCTAGAAACATCTGTCCTTGATCTGTTTACAATCTCCTGCACTGAATGCTTGTTTCTCCAGTGGTGTTTTCTGTGCGTATTCCAATAATGTGTGCTGAGCCAGTGATGCATTTTAGCTTGTTGCCATACTGATTTCTGTGCATTCTTTCAGTCATTTTAATTTTTATTGTTGTAGGAAGACAATAATTCTTACAATGTTATGAAGTGACGTTTTGTCCACTAATAAATAATTTTTAAAAATTTTTTGTAAAGTACTGGGTAGAGACTTTAAACACTACTGAAAAAGAGTTGCTTGCCTTCTCATTTTTGATGCTTTGAAAAAAATGTCTTGCTAAGTATAATGTTTTATCCAGCCATTTTCAACTGAATTAGGTGCTACAGAAAGTGATTTGAATAGTTTTTCTGGATCCCTCCAAGGGAGGTGTGTAGCTAGCTGGTACCTTTCTAGGTGAATAGGAAGAAGTTAATCTTTTGCCTTCAGGGGATGTTTTAGGTCATCAGGACTTCATTTCCTAGAATTTCAGTTGAGAAAGATTGAAGACTTTAAAAAAAATCACTGCCAACCCCTTTGAATTATAGAATTGCCTTTCTTCCTTCAGGATCCCATGGGGTCTGACTGGCATATGAATCCCTTGAAGACTCCATGACTTTCCATATATCGGAAGGCTAAGATTCTTTTCTATGTTTTTGATAGAAAAGAATAAATATGGGATTCAATATTTAATTAGTTAAATATCTTTTTTCCATACCCAAAAGAAGTGCCTGCCCTGACCCCTGGGTGTGGCCACTTTACCTTGGAGATAACCTGTTTAGGGCACAAAATTATCACTGTTCTTTATCTTTTTTGAGTCATCATGCCAGTAAAACTTGTGCATCGAGAGCTGAGGCATTGTGGAGGGGGAATGATTTGATAATAAAGTCCAGCTTATATAATAGTAAAAGGCTGGGTGCACATGGAATCATAGGGATCTGTGGTGGATTGTTCTTTGTTATACAGGCTGACTGCCACAGAACCTGACTAATTCCATGGAGAGTGCCCCAGGTGACCATAGCTCCTTGATTCTGGTTATAGAATGAAAGTCCCACAGAGCAGAACCAAACCCACCCATAGCCTGGAGCCAAGCCCTGATGAATCCACATAGCCATGGCCCAACTACAGATCCATGAGTCATATCAAATTAAAATAATGGCAAATGACAAACTTGTGCATGTGAGCATGTGAGTGTACTCACATTGACTTCAACATTGGGGAACGCTGGCTTTGACTTTGTTCCCAAAATATGTTGGTGTTTGGCAACCATGCCAGACTCTAAGCTAAGGTTCCAAATACATCTTATTATTTCTTGTCATTCATGCCTTTGGGATGAAAAGTGTATCAGTCTGGGATTGGTCAGGAGAACAGAGTCACTGTAGAAATAAAGAGTTTCATACAGGATTGGTGTGTCCATGAATGTGGAGGGGCTTGTCAAGCGATGGTCTGAAGGTTGTGGTTGAAGAGTGGGAGAAACAATCACTTACAACTCAGAGCTGGAGAGACTGGGTCTTGTGGGGGTGTTTGAGAAGCTGCCATGCCTTGCTGTAAAGTTTGCATTCCCAGTGAGGTCTGCAAAACCACCATGCTCAACAAAATTGCTGTGCTTGACAACATGACGTCCCAAGAACCGTGGCCTCTGCCTTCCATCTGCCTTCCCTCCCATGTTCTTCTCAAACGTCCTTGTTCAAACCTGGAAGCTCTCAGAGAAGGGAGTGTAGGGAAGTGGCTCCAAGTCTTAGGTGGGACTCCTGGTGGTGCCCCATGGGCAACAGCTGATTCAGCAGACGGACTCACATTTGTGTGTATGTGTATATCAGCTACCGATCCAGGGTTTTATGTACCCAGATCTGTTTGCTTTTGTAACATTGTTGAGGAATGGGAGTTCCTCCAGGTACACAGCTGCGAAGTGGCCAAGACAGGACAGCAGCTCCAAAGTCCCTTAGAGTGACATCTCACGGCTGCTGGTGTGGTCCCTCCTTACCCTGTGGCATTGCCATAGGTCGTCTGTCTGTCTTCTCCTCTGGACTCCAGGTTCTTTGGAGAAGGTATTCTTATTCATCTTTATTCCTTCAACTAGTTAGAATTTCTGTATACTTTAGTAGAGCATCTGTATATAGAAGGAATTCAGTAAGTTTTAAAAAAAATTAAATTGTTTAGATCTAGAAAGAAGAAGCCAAGAAGATATTCACCAGATCGTGCTCACTAATAGGCATCTTTTCCCCCCTTTTTCTCTCCTCCTTCCTTTTTCTTGTCTTCTTTCTCTTCCTTTGCTTTCCTATGACATATGGGCTTAAAACTAACTAAAAGGTTCATGGACCCTGGTGCACTGCTGGTGGAGGTGTAATCGGCATGATCACTTTGGTAACCTGTTAATTACATCTAATAAAGCAGAACATACTGGGGGTTACCAAGAAACGTATACACATTTTAGGAGCTGTTATCTATATATTACTTTTAGTTGGCCATAATCAGATGTGTCTGGATGCTGATGGTAATCACTTTGAGCACCTCCTGTAATAGCAGAAGTCAAACGTGACTTGTACCCATCTTTCGTTGTCAGTGTATATTATTACAATTCTAATACAGTTTTTTCCTTTCTTAAAATGTGTATATATATATATATATTTTTTGGCACCCTCTGTATATATACGGTATGACCTGGCAATTTCACTCCCAGAAATAACTCCAATAGAAATATGCATAGTTGTGCATCAAAAGACATGCGCTAGAGTGGTCTTAGCAACGCTATTTATAGTAACCCCAGCCTGGAAATAACACCACTGCTCATCAGCAGTAGACTCATGAGTAATTTGGGCTACTTTTGCTCAGTGCTTCACTACAGCAGTGTGAAGGAATGGAATGCAGCAACATGCAACAACATGAACGAATCTCACGAACATGATGTTGAACGTGAGAAAGGAGTGCATATTTTTGTGTCTGACTCTGTTATATAAAGCTGGAAAATAAGAAACATGAATCGATGGGTTTAGAAGGCAGGATGGAGGTTGGCTGGGCTTGAGGAGGCTGTAGAGGCCAGGTGAGGGGCTGGCAGTGTTCTACTACCTGTTCTGGAGGCTGATTACACTGTGTGTTCATTTATTATAAGTTCACATGCACACACCTCATCAACAACAGTATGTGCATAATCAACGTTTGTATCTCTAACCCTGAATTGTACCCCACATCTTTAAAATAAAAAATAGGCTGGGCTCGGTGGCTCAGTCTATAATCCCGCACCTTTGGGAGGTTGAGGTGAGTGGATTGCCTGAGCCCGCGGGTTCGAGACCCGCCTGGGCAGCAAGACCTCATTTCTACAATAAATCAAAAAATCAGCCGGGCGTGGTAGCACATGCCTGTAATTCCAGCTACTTGGAAGGCTGAGGCGGAAGGATTGCCGGAACCCAACAGGGTCGAGGCTGTGGTGGCCGGGAGCAGCCACTGCACTCCAGTCTGGGCAACAGAGTGAGACTCCAACTCAAAAATAAATAAATAAAATAAAATAAAATAAAAAATAGTTTGCATGCATTTGTGCACTTTTCTGTAAGTTTGTTATATGTCAATAATACTGAAAATATGGAAAAAACGATATAAAGTCATGACAGTAGAGTGTATGACTCAGGTTTTTTTTGTTTTTGTTTTTTGCACATTGACTGTGGGCTGACAGTGGAGATGTTGCCCAACACTTGCTCACTGTGCTTGGCAGGATCCACCAGCTAGTGGGTCCCACCCCATTCCCCAGGGCCCAATCCCAAACCCCAATCCCATACTTCCCTCTTCTCTCTAATCCCACCATCACAGATGGACACTGCCCCCTTCTCCAATTTTTCTTCTCTCAGCCTCCCTAAGGTTCCATCCATGGCTCCAACTGCTGTCCCTGCATTCAGGGCCTCAACAAGGCTAGCCTTAAGTTTCAGTAGCACTTGGTATATTTGAAGACCTCAAAGCACAATACCTCCTTTCTGTGGTACCTGTAATCTCCATATTACTTAATTCTTTTAGATTATGATGTTAGATGTTCCTGCTTAAATGTTAAAGTTGAAGTGGCATACAAATAGTATCCATCCATCCATTGGACTTTTCATTCAGGTGTCCTGTAGGTGAGGGAACCTTCCTCCAGTGCTCTGTTGCAAGTGGCCATCAGACTTTTGACTTTAACGCTTTAAGAGTGAACTGAACATTTTGTTCTTCTTTTGTGTTTAATTGTTGTATCTTGTCCTTTCTTGACCTAACATTGTGGCTATCAGAGATCTTTGTAATCCAGTGGTTTTACAAACTGCCTTTCTTATCTGCCAAAGGCCTTCCAACACTGTCTGAATGAGAAAAATAGATGCTTACAAGAGATTAGAACAGAGTTGGTAAGAGAAAGGGAAGTGAACTTCCAGGGCCTTCTCAGATCCTCTCAGTGACCCCATACAGGTCAGTATGGGGCTCACAGGGATTTAGGTTGGAGCGCCAAGTATCTTGTTCAATGCCCTTATTTTAGTCTTAGTTTGAGTTCACCCTGGCCACACCGGCAGACAGGCCAAGACTCTCTCCCAAACCAGGGCTCTATCTTCTCTGAGCCAGGAGGAATTCTGGTTTTCCATGTCATTTCAGCATCTCCAATCAACATCCCCTTTACTGCTTCCCGGTGATATTTCTCCATATATTATGTACATTTCTGTTTTGGTATGTACTTGCATTATGAGGACTTGGAGCCCAACTTCTCAGATGTTCATAATTCCTGATTTATGTCTGTAGGTTTGTGCTAGAGTAAGGGGCTGGAGAATTAGTCCTGGATCTTTTCCCAAAGAAACTGAGTCTTGGATTCAAGGGTAAGAGGGAGAGAGTGGGTTCTTCACAGAGAAAGGACAGACACACCGACTGAACTGGGAATCCATCTTTGGAATTAGTTGCATGAGATTGATGGATTTTTGTAGGTATAATTAGTTGTATTACTGAAAACACTAACAATTTTAAATGGTGTGTGTGTGTGTGTGTGTGTGTGTGTGTGTGTGTGTGTGTGTGTGTGTGTGTGTATGTGTGTGTTGTGTCAAATTCCCTCCAGTCAAAGACTTCAGGAACACACCTGGAGTCAAGCAGGGTTATTTAACTCTGAGGCAGAGAAGAGCGTGTATCAGCTGACTTGGGTGTCTCAGAAACAGGACATCAGGAGGGGTTTCTGAGGAGATGTGGGCTTGCTGAATGAGTTTAAGGAGAGCTCTGGAAGTGGGGGCAAGTTCTAGGTTGGGTGTTATTAGAGAGTAGGAACAATTCTGTTGTTGAGTATCTTGGTTATTGTGACTAAGAACCTGGGAGGATTAAAACAGGACAAAAGTTATCACTGGTAAAGGAACAGGAGATAATTATTCACTAATGTCGTGCTTGCAGAGTGTCCTGGTCTCTAATTAGGTTTAGATATAATTATACAGGGGTCTTGTTTCTGTCTTGTTTCACCCTGGTCCTGGAGTGTCCTTGCCTGAATATTTATATTCAGTGATGTTTGTTTATGCTCTGTTGGCTGCATCACAACTTGCTTACTGTTTGGTGTCAGCTGGCATGGCTGTTTTTAAACCACACACACACACATTTATATTATATCCATACCCATATTTACACTGTATAGCATGGGCACATCTTCAAATGATACAGTGTATTTGCAAGTATCTGGCACATACAATCTAGAAAGACAGTCTCACATAGAGGTTAATACCATAAACTTTAGAATCAGACAGACCTGAAGTTCTAATCCCTCGGGCAGCTTTCTTCACCTGTCTAAATTTTCTCATTCGTAAAATGGAGATTTAAAAAAATTTCTCTTTCAAAGTTGTTTGCAGTGGCACTCTTGTTTGCTGACTGATTTTGTACATACCATGGGTGCCAGGAGTTGGTCAGAGTTCCAGGGCTGAATTAGGACATACTTGAGGTACAAATGTGAAGGAGGAGAAATTTGTGTCCATGGCATCCTATTCTCTCTTTTCATATGAACAACTGGACTAGGCAACATCTAAGATGCTGATTCTCAAAAGCTGGTTCACAGAGGATCACTCTTTGTCTTAGTTTGGGCTGCTACAGCAAAAATACCATTAACTAGGTGGCTTAAGCAAATGAAATTTATTTCTCACTCTTCTGGAGGCTAGAAACCTGAGATCAGCATTGCTGGGTTCTGGTGAGGGCTCTCTTCCTGCTTTGCAAACAGTCATCTTGTCAAATGTCCTTACATGGAAGAAAGGGCAGAAGCAAGCTTTCTCCAGTCTTTTCTTAAAAGGGCACTAATCCCATCATGAGGGCTTCATTCTCATGACCTAGTTACACCCCAAAGGTTCCATCCCCAAATACCATCACATTGGAAATTAGTTTCAACACATGGATTTTGGGGGGGAATAGGGTTGCAAACATTTAATCCATAGTAATGAGAATAAAAAGGAAGATGCAGTGAGTCTTACATAAAATATATTAAACTGTTTTTAATAAAATAATTATGATTGGTAGTTCTTTTACTGTAGTAGACTAGTTTTTAAAATTAGAAAGTGGCCATTGCTTTCTTACCCTCTGGTGTGTCCACATGGCTCTTTGGGCTATGTCCACCATGTTTCCTAGTTTTAGTCCCCTTGGGGAGGTGAATCTCCTCTCTCTCTCTCTCTCTCTCTCTCTCTCTCATTTAGGTTCTAAATGAACTATAGTTTCCAATCTAAAAACAAATTAGAGAGTTTACAATTTTAAGCTAATTCTATAAGTTATTTTAAAAACTTACTGGTAGTATCAATCACTCAAATTAGGATGATTTGAGGAAGGGTTAAAAAAGAGATGATTTACAAAACTATGTTGGGAGTAGGAGAATCCACAAGTGATAGCACAGTACCCTGGGATTAGAAAGTAAGGCACTGTTATCAACACTAGGCCTGGGTGGCAAGAGGAAGGGAGTTTCTGGGAACTGAAAGGAAAGCGTCCTGCGGAGAGAGCCTCCTTAAGAGAAGCCTATGACCTTCCATAGAAAGACGTCACCAGCCAAGGGAGATTTAGCAAGAGGGAGCTCATGCTTCTCCTTCCTCCTGAGCTGCTGTTGAGTGGCCCTGTTGGCCAAATGCAATTAGAAACCAGAGGCCCAGGGAGTCATTGAATGTGGTCCACACAGGTCAACCTTCTGGGGCAGAGATCATGGCGAAGAGGTAGCAGGAATTCACTGTGTCCCCCAAATCCATATGTTGAGATCATAATGTGATGGCATTAAATGGTGGGATTATTGGGAAGTAATTAGGTCATGAGAATGGGGTCCTCAGGAATGAGATTAGTATCCTGAGAAAATGGACCTAGAGACCCATCTTGTTCTCTTTCTGATACATGTGAACACAAGAAAATATTATCCACGAACCAGGAAGAGGATCCTCACCAGACATGGACTCTGCCAGCACCTTGATTTTGAACTTCCCAATCTCCACAACTGAAAAAATAAAAACTTTGAAAAATCGATGTTTGTTGTTTAAGTCACCCAGGCTAGGCATTTTTATCGTGTAGCAGTCAAAACTGACCAAGACAAGAAAGATGGAGAAGCAAACAGAAGGCATTGGACAAGTTTACCTTTTGCCTCTCAGTGTCCATCCTCATCCCATATCTGGGAAAAAAATTCAGAGAATATACAAAGCCCCACCAGCAACTACATCATTATGGGGTGATACCAATGTGGTTAAATTCCCAGTGGAAATCTGAAATGTTAGCCGCTACTGCTGTCTCAGTTTCCAATTCAATGGAACCATGACTGATTTCTGGAAGAATCATTCCTCCTTTGGGTGCTTCTAACCCCACTGATCCCAAAAACATAGTGACAGAAAGCAAAATGTCTTCAAGTAGGTTACTTGAAGTAACAGGAAGAGGGACCATTCTTGAACTTTGGCATGCTGGCTATGGTAAAGAGGACACTACGTTTGGAGGTTGGTTTAAAGCATACTGAGCAGGGCAACGCCTCAGTCTCATATCATATTGGCCACCAGCTAGCACTATCCCTGGGCCTTCTGCAGGTCATCCCAGTGCACATCAAGCCAGCATCTGGGTGACAAAGCACATGGAAAGACCAGTGAATTTCACATATACCACACTCCCTTTGCAGCAAAACACCTTTTGAGAAGAAGCAACCTTGTATGGAAAACATGGAAATGGATTATATATTTCCTGCCAGTGGCTCTGGCAGACATGATGCCAACAGGGAAAGCACCTCTCTGTATGCAATATGTATGTGTCCCTGTGAGGACAAAGCACTGTTCCAGCCAAGGTGGGAAGTTCTAGTGTAACCAGCTTGCCACCAGATGATTGACTGTTGCTATATTTAGTATTGGCTGAAGCTGAGCGGAAGCCAGAAGGTGAAGGAGCTTGTTGATACTTCCCATACATGCCAGTCTTCCAGTGGGGAGGCAGATGAAGAAGGGTAGAGAGTCGCACACTGGTTAATGAAATACCCGCTATCCAGGGATTTTGAACTTCGGAGCTCAAAAGTCTGTAACGTTTTCACACTTCCAGGCCCTTGTGGCTGCGTCTTCTCCCTCTGTCAAAACAGAGCCCTGTGGAGGACTTTTCTGTCTTGGTGGGGATATAAAGTGTCTCCTTATGTGTTTGCATTTTAACTTGACAATTTAAAGTGCTGCTGTGTGAAGTCGGGCTCGTTCCTCTGTGGCCAAAGAGCCAAATCCTTGGGAGCAGCGAGTGGTATTTGATGTGACTTCTTGATGCTTGAGAACCACACCTGAGGTTGGTTTTAGAGACATTTCGGGGAAGCCTAATTTATGGCAATTTTTAGCCTATTTTCATAAAACAAACCAAGAAGCAGTTGTTCAAAGCTAGGCTCTTATGTGTTCTAGAGGGTATGACCTGGAGCAATTTGCCAACTGTGGGGAGAGTCAACTGTTCCTTTCTGTAAAATAGGAATAAGAGTGACTGTCCCCCAGGGTTGTAAGGAAGTTAAACATGAGAGTGCAGGTCATGTCACAGTGATATTCCAGTGAACGTTAACTGGTCTCCTCTGGTCACACCAATGACCCTGTAATCCACTGGACCCCACTGGTAATAGCTGCATCGTCCCTTGTGTCTTCACAAACCCATAGAGTCAATAGGCATGTATTTTGTCAAGGGGTCTCAAGGTCTCAGTCTCAAAAAGGAAGCCGAGCATGAAAAAACCAGAGGTGTGAGATCAAACTGTGGCTTTTTTTCCAGTCAAATCCACGATATCACTCTGTGAAGATGCAATTCATTATTCTCAGGATGATGCCATTAGTCTTAATGACCTGTTGAGGACTTCTGAGCAATGACTCTGAATAAAGCTTCAAGGACTAGGGTCAAAACCACCCCCTGCTTATGTCTCGTCACCTCACCTCCAAGCCCAGTTGTGCCCTTTCAGTCTGCACACATGATTCCTAAATCCATCTTGAGGAGCACTGTTTAGTGATTTGCCATCTCGGCTCTTAGCTAAGAGTTGAGCCTGCTTCCTCCAGCAGGAAAAATAGGCTAAGCTGAAGATCAAAGGCAAGGAGCTGGTGTCCCTCAGGAATATAGACTGATGGCTTGAAATAGCTTGAACTGAGCAATCTCTGGGCATCACCTACAGAGTTTAATGATGTACCAAGAGGACAGGTTTTGTGTCCCTTCTAAGGGGTACATGACAGCAAACTGGTTCTCCCACGAACCACTCTCCAACTGAATATTTTTAACACTCATAATAGCTTAATAATTGCTACTATGCCTGTCCAACAGCCATCCTTGACTTTCTTCATTGATGGCAGAGAAATACTTCCTACTAGGAAAAAAGGCCAGATACTCACTTTTCCAGACACCCTTTCAGCATGTGACCAATCTTGACCAATGGAACCAGAGGAAAGTCAGCTAAAAGCTTGTTGGGAGGATTTTTCTCTGTATAAAAGAGTAAACACAGAGGAGGAGCATCTCATGCCTGTGTTTGGACAGAACATGTGACAGCACAATGTCAATTTAGTGATCAAGACAGCAAAGCTGAGAGGATCACAGAGAAGTCATACTGGAATCTTAACATAGTTTGGTTGGTGCACTAACCGGCCCTGGTGCACTAACAGGATTTCCTGTTGTACGAGATAATCAATGCCCTCTCTTGCAGATGATTGTAGTTGGTGGTTGCAGACATAGTCGTTTACCTATGCAAGCATATTCATCCATATTCCTTGCTAAAGGAACTACAATTCTGTTAATCTGGGCAGAGATCTTCAAGCCTGGGGAGGTGAGACCAGCCTCCATGCTAAAGGGGGCACATAAACCATCCCGGATGGAGGGAAATACTCTTCCAGAGCATTCTGGGAAATATTCTTCCCTAATAAGAATACTATGTGAGCAGGCTGCTTCCATCTCCCTCTACCGCTTTGAAAACGGTTGTGTGAGGATGAGCTGCCGAGGATGTAGCTGTTTTCTTAGGATCACGAGAAGATGGGACAAAATTGCAAAGGAAGCATCTTTCTTTGAGCTGCTAAAATGACCCCCAAACCACCTACCTTTACGGTTTTCACTTAAAGTCAACTAGTAGTATTTGATTGTCACCATGGGTTGGGCATTTCCCTGCTAAAGGGAAGTTGAAGTGCTCAAGCTTAGTCCTGGGCCTGGGGGAGGGGGTGGCAGAGGGCAGGTGGATTTTAAGAATGATGCGGATTTGCTTTCCAGTCTAAACAAAGGGGATACATGTCACATTTTTAGAGGAAAAGGGGGTATTGAAATGGACCACAATATCCAGTCAAGTGAGAGAAACATTCCTTTGATTAAGGGATTTGTAAGACTCTGAAGCCCAAGGCAGCCAAGAATGGTAGTCTGGTCATGGGGTATGGTACAGGGTAGATGTCCCAGATGACCACTGGAGTGACCAGGGCCAGGAGGACGGGGGTTTCAGCACCACCAGGGGTGGGGTCTGGACACCTAGTGGCCTGGGGTCTGCCTCATGAATGGCAGGAAAGGAGAGGCAGCTGTTCTCCCTAAGTGGCTGGACAGGACCATCTTTGGACAGTAGAAGAAAGAAAAGCAGAGATTAATTTCAGGGATTTTCTGGTGAAGGTAGGCAGCAACTCTGTTTTGTCACCCGGGTTTGCAGCCCTGGACTGCACCACCAGGCTGGCGTGGTTTGGGAAAATGGTAGATGTTCACATGTTTGCCATCATCTACCCAGCTAGTCTGTAAGCACCTTGAAGGTGGGAATTGCTTGTTACATTTCTAATTTCCCTGTGTGTGAGCATCAATACTTGGTTTTTTTACATTTAATTCAGTAAATATTTGTTGAGTCCACACTCTGCCCTAGCCACTATACCAGGCACTAGGGACACAGCAAGGAACATTTGCGGAAAAGAGGATTAAGTGAGTCGGCCCAGGCTAACTTGAACCTCTGGGATTGAAGTTGTAGGGGCTTCTGCACTGATCTTTGTCAACCACTAGAAGGCAGAAGAGGAGACCCCTTTCCTGGCACCATCCTCAGAGGCAAAGCACCAGGAACATGAGACCAAGCTAGGGACCTGAGAACTGACCAGGAAGTAGGTTTGGGAATGGTGCTCCTTGTGATTATTTCTGAGCAGTGTGCTTGGGGGTGGTTTTGTTTTGTTTTTTCCTTCCCAAGGTTTTCTGTAAATTGAAAAATCACTCAGTCATGCTAATTGTGACAGCGTGAGACCTCTGTCAAATCACTACAGCATCTGTGCTCTGGGGAGCATTGTCTTTTAAGCTGTAAAATGTCATCTTTGACAATAATGAACATCTTCCACCAGCACAAGAATGCACTAGGATCTTCCCAAGAAAACGGAATGGGCAATTTCCAGGGGGAGCAGTCCCCCTCACCTTCAACTTGATCTAATTATGAAATAACTGGATTTTCCTTAGATGATAGAGATGATGGGGAGAAATCTGCTTCCTCCATGAGCCAGAGCTTCAGACAGTTTCTCAGTCCTTGGGCAATTGTGGTTGAGTAATGACTGAACAGCTCTGGGTATTGAGAACTAGCTCTGTGCCTCTGTCTTCTCAATTTTCTCGTCTTTTTATGTGTATTAACCTCTAAGCAAGGTTGTTCCATAACAAATAGAAAAATCTTGAGTCTTTGATTTCCCTCTTGTGTTGCTTGAAGTGATTCCTGTCTGCCATGGAGTGAGCCCAAGTTTGCCACTAGGGACTGAATGGCAGGGATTTCTGGAGCATCTATCTGCATGATGTAGGGCATCTGCTGGCATTTGGGGCAGAAGAGAGTAGAGCTCTGAGGTATGCTGAGTTGAGTTCCCAAGAGTCAGAGGAAAAGTTGGAAATACTATAGTCTTATTTATGTATGACCTCATGACTCATGTGACTGAGAGGCTTTCCATGGAATCACTCACATAAATGGCTTGCTATGCTATTTTGGAATTATATTTTTAAGTATTTTAGAAAAATGTCAAAGCAATACATGTGAGGGGGACCCAAAAAACTCCAGAATTTATTTTTAAAAATTGTGTACTTGTTCTTACATGTTTAAACTTCAGTCATCTTCAAAGTACTCTCCATTTTATGTAAGACACCTATCAAGACACTTTTCCCACTGCTCAAAACAGTTTTTGAACTCATCCATGGTCATGCCTTTTAGTGCTTCTGCTGTTTTTACCTCTTCCATATCAGCAAAACATTTCCCTTTGAAGACTTTTGTCATCTGAGGAAATAAAAAAATGTCACTTGGGGTGAGATTGGGTGAATAGAGAGGATAGGATATGGAGTCATGCCATTTGGGTTAAAAACTGCTGAACACTCAGTACAGTGTGGTCATGTGAGCTTATAAATCACCCATCATGAAATGGGCAAACATGTTGAAAGAATCTCTAAAAACAAACTCACTGGAGCCAAACGCAGCCTTTCACAGCCTCGCTAGCTGGTACACTGATGCTGATGGGTTAGATAGGGGGGAAGCCTGTACTACAAAGGGCCCACCCTCCAAAAGACAATTCTGGTTTTTTGGATCCCCCCATTGCATAATTGAAAGATGCTTATCTCCAAGTATTCACTGGCCAAGTTATCAAGTATTGGCCATTGTCCAGACTCTGGGAGAATTGGAATGTCAGTTGGTGGTGAGTATGAAGTTAGACTACTTAGTTATGAGTCTGTGTAGGGTACAGGGCCATGGGAGTATTTGAGTTGAATCTTGAGTTTTATTTCTGAAGTAGAAATGTGTTTCTCCATTGAAAATCATTTCATATTTTTAGAGGGAATGACATGTGGAAAGTATAAATAGAACATTTTACTACGATTGCTTAAGAAATTCTCCTGAAAAACCATTTCAAGTAGAAAGTGGTGTTATGTGGTCAGGCTAGGGCAAGAAAAATGAAATATACCAAGGTCCTGAAGTGAGCAGAACGGGAGAAACACACTGTGAATCTTTGCAAGATCAGATGTGCTGTAAGTGTCCTGTTGTGATCACTTTGTCTTTTCTGTTAGCTTCACATCCCATTGCGCCTCCCATCCCCCCGCACATTTGCCAGCTCAGAAGTTCTCAGACAGGTCTTGATGTCCATCTTCAGTGCTCTGCCTTCAGTGCTGAGTGGCATCTTGCAGCACTGGCTGGCCCCGGAGCTGTCCCTTCCTGTCAGCTGTTGACAAATGCTGCCCTTTGGGTGATGCTCACCTTCCTTCAGAGTGGGGACGGGAGATGACATCAAAAACCGTTGAACTGTGACAATGGGCATGGCCAGGATAACAGAGGGCATTGCCCGCCCTGTCCTACTCTGCCCGCCAACCACTTCCTCTCTTCTCCATCATCTAAGGTCGAGAGAAGGACAGGTTGACTCTTTACAATGGGATTTTCTGCCTGCCTGGGCACCCAGCCCAGCATCCTTCTAGAAGGTTAGAAACAGATGCAGGCCAGCATGGAGCCATTTGATATGTGAGTTGCTTATCTGGAACACCAAGCCCAGGCAAGAGAAGCACCAGAAGTGTCACCTGTTTTCTTGACCCAGGTGTTTCTATTTTGCAATGTCTAGAAGAATTCTTTCATTTGATTCTACTTTTTCTATTGACATATAATGTGCATAAAATGTCTAAGATGTATTTAGGAGTGAATGAACTTACACATGTAGACTTCTATATAACTTTCACCCAGAAGTTTCCCTTTTTCTCTTCCCAGTCAATAGTCTTACAGGCAACCACTATTCTGACCTCCATCCCATCAGTTATTTTTTCCTGCTTTGGACATCCTATAGATGGAATTACACAACAGCCATATTTTTTTGTCTGGCTTCTGTGCTTCCGTGAAACACTCTTGTGAGTGTCTTTTATGGGAAATGGACACTTTCTCCAGAGTATATACTAAAAGTGAAATCACTGGGCCATAGGTTTGAAGAATTTATTTTAATTCAGTTAACTTAAGCATGTATCTGGGTATTTCTCTTGGCACAACAAAAAACACTTCACAACTGGATTTCGGCGGCAAGATGGTGACCGGGCAACCCGGCGTCTGAAGCCCTCTGCAAGGGAGATCTGCAGTGGGTCTCTGACTCTCGCCCTGGGGGGCTGGGGACCCCAGCATTGCAGCCTGCTCTTCAGACAGAGATCGGCCAT
>NW_007250781.1:443-1744 GCF_000164805.1 Carlito syrichta | reverse complement strand
GGGAAGATCTGCTGGGATCACTGCCACCGCTCCTGCATCCGAGACTGTCCTGCCCGCCCGGCGTGGGGCTCCTGTTGCCTGCTCGGAAGCAGGCAGCCATCTTGTTCCTGTCCGGCCCCACTCCTCTGGGGCGAGCAGATGAGATAGCACCACCTGCTAGCAATTCAAGGGAGTAAACCTACAGCCCCACTGCACGGACAGATTCCAGGGCAGTGGGAAGTGGGTTCCACATTATTCACACACCTGTCAGCGAATACCAGGACCTGCAGACAGATTTTGAATCACAGCTCTCCCCTTAAGTACATCTCAAAACTGCAAAAAGGACCACCCCCAACCTACAGTGCAACTTCAGAATTGAACAAAGTAAGAAGACATACATAAAGAATAAGAGATTGAACAAACAGAAGTAAAACCAATCCCTTTACCCCTGAATAACAGAATTAAAGAAGCCGGTGATGTGGAGGGAAGGAAAAAGTAGGGAGGGGGAAAAACCGCACAAATGAAGGAAAACCAAAAGAAGAATATAGGTCTTACACAGACCCCTGGGAGATCAGACAATGAGAAAACAGATTCTGGAACACAGACAATGAAGAGTCCCCAGAATGACAGGCTACATGCAACAAACCCAGACATCAAGACATTAATGGGAGAGAATTAAAAAATTGGAGGAGAGACAGAGGAAAATAGGAAGGAGCTGTTGTCAGAAATGACAGCAGTAAAGAATACTGTAATGGAAATGAACAACAGATTAATAAGCATGAAAAGCAGAATCAAACAAGCCAAAGAAAGAATCTCAGAGCTCGAAGACCAAAACACAGAACTAATCCAAACTGTCAAAAGCATAGAAAAGAAGCTCAAAAAGACAGAACAAAACCTGCAAGAGATGAATGATCACTTCAAGAGACCAAACCTAAGAATAATTGGGCTTCCTGAGGCAGAAAGAGAAACAGAAGCCACACTGGAACAAACATTTCATGAAATCATTCAAGAAAACTTCCCTCATCTCATTAAGGATGAAAAAATTCAAACACAAGAGATTCAGAGAACCCCTGCAAGACAACAAACGAGAAGACCAACTCCCAGACACATAATAATTCGCCTAAACAAAGTAACTATGAAAGGAAAAATCCTAAAGGCAGCAAGAGAAAAAGGCCAGACTACCTACCAGGGAAAATCAATTAGAATAGCAGCAGATTTATCAACAGAAACCCTTCAGGCCAGGAGAGCCTGGAGCCCTATCTTCAAAGTTCTAAAAGAGAAACAATTTCAACCAAGAATAACCTACCCAGCCAAACTAAGCT
>NW_007250781.1:0-423 GCF_000164805.1 Carlito syrichta | reverse complement strand
CTCAGAGCTCGAAGACCAAAACACAGAACTAATCCAAACTGTCAAAAGCATAGAAAAGAAGCTCAAAAAGACAGAACAAAACCTGCAAGAGATGAATGATCACTTCAAGAGACCAAACATAAGAATAATTGGGCTTCCTGAGGCAGAAAGAGAAACAGAAGCCACACTGGAACAAACATTTCATGAAATCATTCAAGAAAACTTCCCTCATCTCATTAAGGATGAAAAAATTCAAACATAAGAGATTCAGAGAACCCCTGCAAGACCAACTCCCAGACACATAATAATTCACCTAAACAAAGTAACTATGAAAGAAAAAATCCTAAAGGCAGCAAGAGAAAAAGACCAGACTACCTACCAGGGAAAACCAATTAGAATAGCAGCAGATTTATCCACAGAAACCCTTCAGGCCAGGAGAGCCTG
>NW_007250780.1:3415-4579 GCF_000164805.1 Carlito syrichta | reverse complement strand
TCGTTCAGGCACCCTTGTTGATAAGAGGTGTTCCGCCCATCCCCAGTTATTGACTACCATTAATCCCACCACCCTCGCCCTCCCTGTCCCCCCCATAGATTCCCACCACTGTCGATCCTTTTCTTATAATATTATGATAGATGTTCAAGGCCACTTATGAGTGAGAGTCTTGAGAATCTCCAGAATAAACCACAAACCACTGTCCATGGAGCTTAGTCAAGATATGAGTTGCTGTGAAAGATCACTCAGTATTATAGACTCTAGTTCCATCCAGGTTGCTGTGAAATTCATGATTTTGTTCTTTTTTATTGCCACTTAGTATTCCATCGTGTATATGTACCATATTTTTTTAATCCAGTCCCCTTTTGATGGATGGCATGATTGGTTCCAGGTTCTTGATATTGTGAACAGTGCTGTGATAAACGTACATGTGCAGGTATCTTTTTTATCGAGTGATTTGAGTTCTTCGGGGTATATTCCCAGTTCACAGAAATTAACTTTAAATGGATCAGAGACCTAAATGTAAAACCTAAAACAATAAGAACCTTAGAAAATGCAGAACACACCCTTATGGAAATTGGAACTCGCATCCAATTCCTGAACAAAACCCGAAATGCACCAGAAATGCCATAAGAGATAAGATAGACAAGTGGGACCTCATTAAACTGATAAGCTTCTGCAAAGCCGAAGAAACCATCAAGAGAGCAGGAAGACAGCCCACAAACTGGGAAAAAGTATTTTCCAACTCCTTGACTGACAAAGGCCTAACATCTTGGATCTACAAGGAACTCAAACGTGCTGAAAATAAAAAAAGCAAACAACCCCATTACAAAGTGGGCAAAAGATATGAACAGATACTTCACAAAAGAAGACATCTGAGTGGTCAACAGACACATGAAGAAATATTCAACCTCACTAATCATCAAGGAGATGCAAATTAAAACTACACTGAGATACCACCAAACTCCAGTCAGAATGGCCATTATCAATAACTCAAAAAATAAAAGATGCTGAAGAAGATGTGGTGAAAAGGGAACACTCCTACACTGTTGGTGGGAATTCTTTTTTTTTAATTATAAAGATGTGGGTTCAATTCAGAGTTAGGTATACAAACATTGTGTATGCAGGTACCCTTGTTGAATAGGTACGCCCCTACCTCCCCTA
>NW_007250780.1:0-2300 GCF_000164805.1 Carlito syrichta | reverse complement strand
AACTGCGGTTCGGCTTAGGTATAGATATAATTCAAACCCAGGTCACATTTGGGAGCCTTTTATATGGTACAAGCTTCTTTATAAGATTTAAAAGAATATTTGTAGAATTAGTATATACTTATGGAGAGCTGTTTTCAGCTTTTCAATGGTATAGATGATTGTCAAGAGTGACCCAGCACAGAGTTTGGGCTGGGCCACATTCCTGAGAGCCCAGCACGTACTTTGGACTGGGCTGCATTCTTTTAGGCCGGTTTTAGCTACAGTTAGTGTAAGGTCTTTTTTCTACCTGTTATAGAAATTGAACTTATTTTATTCATAGAAGGTATTATAGAATAGGTCATGCTACAAATCATGTTAGTTCAAACATAATCAATCATAACATTTTTAGGTTTAATAAGAATATAGTTAACTTTAGAACTGTCATTGTCTCCACTTTCTACTGTCGAAGTTTTGGCCTTAGTACATTTACAGTTTACATTTAGGTTTTAGAAGATTTGCCACTACTAATCAGCTTTATATATTAGAATTAAGAATTGGAAAACTTTCACAGAAATTAGGATAGATATATAGGACTTTGGAATAGCCATTTTGTTAAGAGATTGTAGTCTATTGTTCCAAAAGGTGGCCCACCGTGGACCTTAGACTGGGCCACATCCTGTAGGGCCCAGTGTGATCTTTGGACTGGGCCATATTCTTTAGGAAATTGGCTTAAGCTATAATTAAAAGCTTCCATAGCATTGTGTAAATAGTAAAGTTTAAGATAGTCATCATGGGTTTTGTGTGAGCTCTAGAAGTTATTGATTATCAGAGCATCATTGGCTAGTAAGGATTGTTACACTGCTTTTGAAGAACATTAACTAGCAAAGGGAACAATGAGACAATCTTGGGGTTTGTTCCTCCTCACACCTAAGTATCTGGTGGGTAGGGGATGCCCCCCCCCGCACCTGGCTTTGTGTTCACGTGAAAGACTTATGAGACTGCCTGTGTAAAATTTGGGGATAAATACCTGATGTAACTTTCAATAAATGGCTTCTGCTCATTTCACTGAACAGTTGTCCACTTTCTTTCTCTTTCTTCCTCTTTATATCTATCCTTTCATCTTTCTTTCTTTTTAATATCTATCCCTACAGATTCGCCGACGCCACCACATCTTACAAGGGACTCCCCAAAATTTGCAGGGGCTGGCCCCCCGCACCCCAGACTTTGTATGTCCCAATAGAGGAAAGAATAGTGAAGGGAAAAATAATTTGCCAAACATTTCAGAACAGAAACTGGGTTAAAAAAATGGTTTTTCCTATGTATTAGTTTCAATTTTTAAGAATTTTCTGGTCCAGGAACACTGGCTCAAACCTTTCAAGATTTACTTAAGAAATGTTTGGTGTCTCTCAGACAGAAAACTCAGTCTTAAGTGTCTCTAAGATAAATACATTAAACTAGTGTTCATTCCAAGGTTAAAATTTTGACCTTTAGGTCCTACATAAAACTTTCTGAGATCTTACTTACTCATATGTCATTGCAAAATAAAAAATAAGCACAATTTAAGAATCATTTCAATAATATGTGTTTACAGTTTTGGAATTCTAAAATGTATCAGTGAACAGGTTTTCTCCTTTCTCCTAATATTAATGTGTCACCTGCCTTTTGCCAATGCTGACAGTTCATTAAAGCATTTAGATATTTAAGGTCTCATGTCCCAGGTAACCTAGGGATTTTAACAACAAGCCATTATATAACTCTCCACAATTATAGAAGGCTTTACACATTTTATTTCACTTGCTTTCACATAACATATTATTTTATTTGATCCTCATGACAACTCAATGAGATGCACAGAAGGGCTATCAACATTCTCTGAGATGTACAAAGTTGAATTATTAAATAGCCCAAGGCTACAAAGCTAGTAAGTGGATAAACAGGGCCTGTAAGCATGACGATATTGACAAGGACAATGTTTAAATACAAAAGAGCAGGTAGTATTTGTTATTCAACTCTATTGTGCTAAGTTCTCTCTAGGAGCTTTCCATGATCATAATAGACTACAGAACACACATGGTTAATATTTTCTATTTCCACTACTCTTGAGAAACTTCAAAGGTCCCTGTCATTTTGGTGAAACAAAAATTTGAATCACTAGTAGTCTTCAGGTAAGAAAATAAATTATGTAAAAGGTGGCAGCACCTCTCCTACTGCCAGTAGTCACAGGTCAGTTAGGTTGTTCCCCATTCCCAGGATATGTGGTTACTAGTTAAATGATTAAAGATCATATGCACAATTTTCTATTCCATTTAAATGCATTTTAG
>NW_007250779.1:0-7941 GCF_000164805.1 Carlito syrichta | reverse complement strand
AGTTGACTTAACTAGATATATACGCTGATAGGAATCTGGCTAGCCAGCTGACTTAGCTAACTGACTTAACTAGCTAGCAAGTTGACCTAACTAGCTAACTTAACTAGGTAGCTACCTAGCTAGCCAGTTGACTTAACTATCTGACTTAATTAGCTAGCTACCTAGCTAGCCAGCTGGCTGGCCAGCTGACATGACTAGCTGACTCAACCAGCTAGCCAGATGGCTAGCCAGCTGGCTTAACTAGCTGAATCAACTAGATAGACAGCTGGCTGCTCAGCTGAATAAATTAGCTGACTTAACCATCTAGCCAGCAGTGTAGCCAGCTGACTTAACTAGCTAGCTACATAGCAATCCAGATGGGAAGCAAGCTGAATTAAGTAGCTGAATTAAATAGCTAGCCAGCTGGATAGGCAAGTGACAACTATCTTGCTACCTAGCTAGACAGCTGAATAGCCAGCTGACTTAATGATTTGACTTAACCAGCTAGCCACCTGGCTAGCCAGCTGAATCCACTTGTTGACTTAACAAGTTAGCCAGCTGGCTAGTCATCTGACTTCACTAGTTGTCTACCTAGCTAGCTCACAGCTAGCCAGTTGACTTAACAAGCTGACTTAATTAGCTAACCAGCTGGCAAGCCAAATGACTTAACTGACTTGCTACCTAGCTAGTCAGCTGGATAGCCAGCTGACTAAACTAGCTGACTTAAATAGCTGGCCTGCTTGCTAGTCAACTGAATTAACTGGCTTGCTATATACCTAGCCAGCTGACTAGCCAGCTGACTTAACTAGGTGACTTAACTAGATAGCCAACTGTCTAGCCAGTTTATTTAAGTAGCAAGCTACCTTGCTTGCCAGCTGGCTAGGCAGCTGACTTAACTAGGTGTCTCAACTAGCTAGCCAGCATGCTAGACATCTGACTTAACAATCTAGTGACCTAGCTAGCCAGGTGTCTAGGCAGCTGACTTAACTAGGTGACTTTACTAGCTAGCCAGCTGTCTAACTGGGTGACCTAGCTAACTAGCTAGTCAGCTCGATATCCAGCTGTCTTAACTAGCTAGCTACCTATGTAACCTGCTGGCTTTCCAGCTGACATAACTACTCAGCTACCTAGCTAACCAGCTAGCTACAGAGCTGACTTAACTTGGTTACTTAACTAGCTAGCTAATTAGCTAGCCAGTTGACTTAACTAGCTGGCTTCCCAGCTAAGAAACTGGCTTGCCATCTGACTTAAATCACTGACTTAACTAGATAGCAAGCTGACTTATCTAGCTTACTTAACCAGCTAGCTACCTAGCTAGACAGCTGGGTAACTAGCTGTCTTAAACATCTAGCTACCTAGCTAGCTATCTAGCTAGCCATCTGCCATAATTAGCTGACTTAACTAGCCACCCAGCTGATATAACTAGCTGACTTATATAGCTAGTTTCCTAGCCAGCCAGCTGACTGAACTAGCTGAAATAACTAGCTGGCCAAATGGCTAGCCATCTAACTTAACTAGCTTTTTAACTAGCTAACCAGCTGACTTGAAGAGTTGACTTAACTACCTAGCCTGTTGGTTGCCAGCTGACTTAATGAGTTGACTTAACTACCTAACCTGCTGGTTGCCAGCTGACTTTACTAGCTAACTTAACCAGCTACTCAGCTGGCTACCCAGCTGACTTAAATAGTTGGCTACCTATCTAGTCAGCTGGTTAGCCAGGTGACTTACCTTGTTGAATTAAGATAGCAAGCTGGCTAGTCAGCTAACTAATCTAACTAGCTACCTACCTAGCCAGCAGGCTAGCCAGCTGATTTAACTAGGTGAATTGAACAGCTAGCCTGCTGGCTAGCAAGCTGACTTTTCTTGCTCACTACCTACCTACCCAGCTGGCTAGACAGATGAGTAAACTAGATGATTTTACCAGCTAGCCAGTTGGCTACCCAGCTGACAACTCACAGATATCACTAACTAGCCAGGTAGCTATCTAGCTTACTTAACTATCAATTACCTACCTTGCCAGTTGGTTTGCCAGTTCTATTAACTAGCTGAATTAACCAGCTAACCAGCTAGTCAACTGACTTAACTAACTCACTACCTAGCTAACCAGCAGCCATAAATTGTTAGCTAACTAGTTAGTTACCTAACTAACAAGCTGACTTAAATAGTTAGCAGGCTAGCAAGCTAGCTGATTTAACCAGCTGGCTGACTAGTTAGCTTACACGTTTTCTAACGTGCTATCTAGGTGACTTAATCATCTGACTTAACTCATTAGCTAACAAGCTAGCTAGTTGACACAGCCAGCTGACTTAACTCGTTTTCTAACAGCTAGCTAGCTGACTCATCTAGCTGACTTATTTCATTAGCTAACTAGCTAGCTAGCCTACTCATCAAGCTGAATCATTCCGTTTGCTGACTAGCTAGCTATCTGACTCAACCAGTTGATTTAACCTGTTAGTTTACTAGCTGACTACTTGACTCAACCTGCTAATGTAACCCATTAGCTCACTAGCTAGCTAGCTGTATTAACCAGCTGACTAATTTAGAAAGCTGACTTAACTGGATGACTTAGCTAACTGACTTAAATATTTAGCTTGCTGACTTAACTGGCTGACTTAACACGTTAGCTAGCTGACTTAACTACCTGAATTAAATAGTTAGCTAACTATTTAACTAGTTGAATTACTAGCTGATTTAATAATTAGCTAACTAGTTAGGTAGCAGACTTAAGTAGCTGACTTAAATTGTTAGCTAACTATTGAGCTATCTGACTTAGCTAGCTAGCTCACTTAGCTAGCTGACTTAACTACTTGGATAACGAGATAGCTAGCTGACTTAATGAGTTAGCTAACTGTCTTAACTTGTTGGGAAACGAGTTAACTAGCTGGCTTGACTACTTGGTTAATGAGTTAGCTAGGTGACTTAACATTTTAGTTGATGAGTCGGCTGACTACTTAGCTCGTTTAACACATTGGCTGACTACTCGGCTGACTTGTTAGCTGGCTTAACAAGTTGGAACACTAGTCGGCCGACTAGTTAGCTGGGTCAACGAATTGACTGACGAGTTGGCCCACTAGTTAGATCGGTTAACTAGTTGTCTGCTGGTTTGCTGACTTAATTAGTCAGCTGACTAGTTTACCGAATTGTTAATTTGCCTAACTAGTCGTCTGACTAGTTAGCTGAGCTAACTTGTCAGTTTCAAGTTGGCTGACTAGTTGGCCGATTGATTAGCTGACTTAATTAGTTCACCAGCTAGTCTGCCGACCAGTTAGCTGACTTAACTAGTCGGTCAGCGAGTGAGCCAACAGGTGAGCTGACTTAACGAGTCAGCTGGCGAGTGAGCCAACTGGTAATCTGACTTAAATAGTTGATTGGTGATTGAGCCGACCTGTCACTTGACTTAACTAGTCAGCCTGTAAGTGAGCCGACTGGTTAGCTGATGTAACTAGTTGGCCGGTGAGTGAGCTGATTCGTCAGTCAAATTTAATAGGCTGGCAAGTGAGCCAACTGGTCACAAGATTTAACAAGTCGGCGGGCGAGTGAGCTGACCGATGAGCCAACTTAAATGCTTGGCTGACGAGTGAGCCAAAGGTTGAGCTGATTTAAGTAGTCATCCGTAGAGCAAGTCAAATGCTGAGCTGATATAACTATTCAGCTGTCCTGTTGGCTTGTGAGCGAACCAACAAGTTAGTTGACCTGTTGGCTGGCGAGTGAGCCAACTAATTTGCAGACTGGGTGACAGGCGAAGGACCCAACTAGTTAGCAGACATGATGGAAAGCAAGCGAGCCCAATAATTAGCTGACCAGGTAGCTGAGTTGCTAGTGGACTAAATAGCTAGGCAACTAGCTGATTTGCTAGCTGACTTAACTAGCTAGCTGACTAGATAGCTGGCTATTTGCTGACATAACTAGCTAGCAAATAAACTATCTAGCTGTCTAACCAGCTGACTTAACTAGAAGATAACTGTCTAGTTTGCTAGCTAGGTGACTTAACTAGCTAGCTGACTATCTAGCAGACAAGCTAGATGAATTAAGTAGCTAGCTGGCTAGCTAGCTGACTTAACTAGCTGAGGAAGTAGTTGACTGGCTAGCTGGCTAGCCAGCAGACTTAATTAGCTAATTACCTGGTGGGCTAAATGACTAGCCAGCTGGCTTAACTAGCTAGCTACATGGCAGGCTAGCTGCCTAGGCAGCCAGCTAGCTAGATAGTGGGCTGACCAGCTGGCTAGTCAGCCACCCTGACAGTTGGATAGCCAGCCGGCTTAACTAGCCAGCCTCCCTGCTGGTCAGCCAGTTAGCCAGCCGATTTTACTAGCTGACCACCTACCTGACCATCCTGCTAACCATCCAGCTTAACTTGCCAGCCACCTAGCTAGTCATCCGGCTAACTAACTGACTTAACTAGCTGACTTAACTAGATAGCCATCAGGCTAGCCAACTGACTTAACTAGCCACCTAGCTAGCCATCCATCTAGCCAGATCACTTACCTTACTGACTTAACTAGGTGGCCATCCAGCTAGCCGGCTGATTTAATTAGATAACTACCTACCTAGCCAGGTGGCTAGCCAGCTGAATATTCTAGCTGACATAACTAGCTATCCAGCTGGCTAGCAAGCTGACTTAGCTAACTAGTTACCTAGCTAGCCAGAAGGATAACCGCTTGAATTAACTAGCATAATTAACCAGTTAGCCAGCTGACTAGCCTGCTGACTCAACTAGGTGACTGAACACGTTAGCCAGCTGGCTAGCCAGCTGATTTAACTAGCTGACATCACTAGCTAATCAGGTGTCAAGTCAGCTGATTTAACTAGTTAACTACATATGTATTCCACATGCTTGCCAACTGACTTAACTATCTAGTTACCTAGGTATCCAGCTAGCTAGCTAGCTGACTTAACGAGTTAGCTACACAGCTAGGCAGCTGGCTTACCAGCTGAATTACCTAGCTGAATTAACTAGCTAGCCAGCTGACTTAACTAGCTGAAATAACTACCTAGCAAGCTGTGTAGTCAAATGACTAAACTAGCTTTTTAATTAGCTAGCAAGCTGCCTAACCAACTGACTTAACGAGGTGACTTAACAAGCTAGCCATCTGGTTAGGCAGTTGACTTAAATAGTTGATTAACGAGCAAGGTAGCTGGCCAGGCATGTGAATAAACTAGCTGAATTAACTAGTAATCCAGCTGGTTAGTCAACTGACTAACTCTTTCTACCTCTCCAGTCACCTGGATAGCAAGCTGAGTTAAATAGCTGACTAAATTAGCTAGCCAGCTGGCTAGTGAACTGACTTAACTATGACACTACCTGTCAGAACTAACTGGCTTTATTTACTAGCTGACCTGCTTTCTAGCCAGTTGAATTAACTAGCTTGCTACACAGCTAGCCATCTGGATACCCAGCTGCATTAACTAGGTGACATATCTAGCTAACCAGCTGTCTAGCCAGCTGAATAAATATCAAGCTACCTAGCTATCCAGCGGGCTAGTCAGCTGACTTAACTAGGTGACTTATCTATCTATCCAGCTGGCTACACAGCTGATATAACTAGCTAGCTACCTAGCTAGCAAGCTGGATAACAAACTGATTTAACTAACTGACTTACCTAGCTAGCCAGGTGTCTAGACAGCTGACTTAATTGCCTATCTACCTAGCTAGTCAGCAGGCTAGCCAGCTGACTTAACTAGCAGACTTAATGAAGTAGCCAGCTGGCTAGCCAGCAGACTTAACTATCTAACTACCTAGCTAGACAGCTGAATAGTCAGCTGACTTAACTAGCTGACATAACTAGACGCCAGATGGCTAGTCAGCTGACTTAGCTAGCTACCTTCTTACATAGCCCGCTGGCTGGCCAGCTGACTTAACAACCTAACTACCTAGCTAACCTGCTGGTCATCGAAATGACTTAATAAGGTGACTTAAATAGCTAACCAGCTGGCTAGCCAGCTGACTTAACCAGCTAGCTAGTTAGCTTATTCCTTATTTAACGTGCCAGCTACCTTTCTTAATAATCTGATTTAATTCATTAGCTAACAAGCAAGCTAGCTGAATCAACTAGCTTAGGTAACTCGTTAACTAGCTAACTAGCTATCTGACTCATCCAGCTGACTTAACTCGTTAGGTTACTAGCTAGATAGCTTACTCAACCAGCTGACTCAACCCTTTTGCTAACTATCTATCTAGCTGACTCATCCAATTGACTTAATTCTTCAGTTAACTAGATAACTACCTGACACAACCTGCTGACTTAACCCATTAGCTAACTAGCAAACTAGCTGTCTTAACCTGCTGACTAATTAAGAAAGGTGACTTAACTAGCTTACTTAGCTAGCTGAATTAACTGGCTGACTTAACTAGTTAGCTAGCTGACTTAACTACCTGAATTATAAAGTTAGCTAACTATTTAACTAGCTGAATAACTAGCTGACTTAACTAATTAGCTAACTAGTTTTTTAGCAGACTTAAGTAGCTGACATAGTTAGCTAATTAGTGAACTAGCTGACTTAGTTAGCTGACTTAGCTAGCTAGCTGTTTAGCTAGCAGTCTTAGTTAACTGACTTAACTAGTTGACTAACGAGATAGCTAGTTGATTTAACGAGTTGGTTAACGAGTTAACTAACTGTTTTAACTAGTTGATAAATGAGCAAATTAGTTGACTTAACTAGTTGGTTAACGAGTTAGTTAGGTGACTTAATTTGCTGACTGATAAGTTGGTCGACTAGTTAGCTGGTATAACACATTGGCTGACTACACGACTGACTTGTTAGCTGCCTTAACAAGTTGGCCAATTAGATGCCCGACTAGTTAGCTGGGTCAATATATTGACTGATGAGTTGGCCAACTAGTTAGTTCAGTTAGAGAGTTGGCATTCTGATTTGCTAAACTAACTATTCAGCTGAATTGTTGACCAACTATTTAGCTGGCCTAACTAGTAGGCTTACTAGTTAGCTGAGCTAACTTATCAGTTGACAAGTTGGCCGACTAGTAGAGTGATGGGTTAGCTAACTCAACTAGTTAGCCAGCTAGTAGGCTGAGCATTTAGCTGACTTAACTAGTCAGCCTGCTTGTGAGCCAACAAATGAGCTGACTAAAGAAGTCGGCCATTGAGTGAGCTGAATTGACAGCTGACTTAACTAATCAGCTGGCGAGTAAGTCGACTTGTCAGCTGATTTAACAAGTCGGCCAGCAAGTGAGCCGACCTGTCAGCTGACTTAACTTATTGGCAGGCGAGTGAGCTTTCTGGTCACCTGAATTTAGTCAGCTTGCGAGTCAGCCAACTGCTCAGAAGACTTAACTAGTTGACCAATAATTGAGCTGACCAGTGAGCCAAGTCAACTAGTCAGCCTGCCAGTGACCTGAAGGGTGAGCTGTCTTAACTAGTCGACCAGTGAGCGAGCCACTGCTGAACTTACTTAACTATTTGGCTGGGGAGGAAGACAACTAGTTAGCTGACCTGTTGTACTGCAAGCAAGCCAACAAGTTAGTTGACCTGTTGGCTGGCGAGCAAGCTGACTAGTTTGCTGACCAGTTGGCAGGCAAGTGAGCCGACTAGTTAGCTGACCTATTGGAAAGCAAGCAATACCACTAATTAGCTGACCAGCGAGCTTTGTTGCCAACTGTCTAGTTAGCTAAGTAACTAGCTGATTTGCTAGCTGACTTAACTAACTAGCTGACTATCTAGCTGACATAACTAGCTAGCAAGCAAGCTATCTAGCTGTCTAACTAGCTGACTTAATTAGCTTGTTAACTGGGAAGTTAGCTGGCTGGTTGACTTAACTACCTAGCTGAATAGCTAGTTGACTTGCTAGTTGAATTTTCTAACTGACTAGCAACATGACTAGCTAGCTGACTTAACTAGGAAGCCAAATAGTTAGCTGACTTGCTAGCTGACTTAATTAGCTAACTGGCTAGATAGCTGACTTAATTACATTACTAGCTAGTTGGCTGGCTAGCTGACTATCCAGCTG
>NW_007250778.1:2190-3518 GCF_000164805.1 Carlito syrichta | reverse complement strand
ATTAAATCTCAAAACTGCAAAAAAGTACAGACCCCAACCCAGCTTCAGAATTGAACAAAGACAGAGGATACACATAAGGAAGAATAGGAGACTAAGCAAACAGAAGTAAAAAGCAACTGGGCTATCCCTGAACAAGAGAATTAAAGAAGGGGGGAGGTGGGGAGGAGGAAAATCTACACAAATAAAGAAAAACCAAAAGAAGAATATGGGTCTCAAACAGGCCCCTGGGAGGTCAGACACTGAGAAAACAGACTTTGGAATGCAAACAATGAAGAGCACCCCAGAATGACTGGTCTCAAACTATAAACCCAGATATCAAGACATTAATAGAGAAAATAAAAAAAGTTGAAGAGATACAAGAAGAAAATAGGAAGAAGTTGATAACTGAGATAAAAGCATACTGTTAGTATACTATGAATGAAATCAATAACTAACTGATAAGCATGGAAAGCAGAATTAGCCAAGCAGAAGAAGGAATCTCGGAGTTTAAGGACCAAAATATAGAACTAACCCAAACTGTCAAAAACAGAGAAAAGAAGATGAAAAAGATAGAACAAAACTTTCAAGAGATGGGCAATTATTTCAAGAGGCCAAACCTAAGAGTAATTGGACTTCCTGAGGCAGAAGGAGAGACAGAGACCATCCTGGAACAAACATTCCAAGAAATTATTCAAGAAATCTTCCCTCATCCCATCAGTGATGTGACCATTCAAACACAAGAGATTCAGAGAACCCCTACAAGACAACAAATGAGAAGACCAACTCATAGACAAGTAGTAATTTGCCTAAACAAAGTAGATATAAAAGAAAAATCCTAAAGGCAGCAAGAGAAAAAGGTCAGACTACCTACTGGGGAAGACCAATTAGAATAGTAGCAGATTTATCTACAGATGCACTTCAGGTTAGGAGAGCTTGGAGTTCAATCTTCAAAGTTCTCAAAGATAAATAATTTCAACCAAGAATAACTTACCCAGCTAAGCTAAGCTTCATCAGTGAGGGAGAATTAAAATCTTTCCCAGAATTCAATCCCTAAGAACTCACACAGCCTCTAGACCAACTCTACAAGAAGCACTTAAGAAAGTATTAAACACAGAAGAAGGGGAAAAAAGAACAACAACGTTCTTCACAAGAGTGCAGGAAAAAGATTAAAAGCACACATGAATCAACCCAAAAATCAAAAGAAAGACAACAAACAAACAGGAACAATAACAATTCTGTAAGAACCTCATGACAGGAATAAACTCTCACATTTCAATAATTAGTCTGAATGTAATGGACTAATGCACCACTGAAAGATATAAAATGGCAAAATGGATAGAATATCATAA
>NW_007250778.1:0-1578 GCF_000164805.1 Carlito syrichta | reverse complement strand
GAACCTCAATGTGACACTTGACCAAATGGACTTAATTGATACCTACAGAACACTCCACCCAACAACCATGGAATATACATTCTATTCATCACCACAAGGAGCGCACTCTAAGATCGATCACATCCTTGACTTCTTGAACATAAATCAAGCATAAACAAATTTCACAAGGATCGAAATCCTGCCATGCACCTTCTCTGACCATAATGGAATAAAAATAAGTATCAATTCTAATAAAGTTCCCCCCAAGCCTGTAAAGACATGGACACTAAACAGCATGATGCTAAGCAACTCCTGTCCAACATGAAATCAAAACAGAGATTAAAAGATACCTGGAAATAAATGAAAATGAAGAAACAACTTACCAAAAGTTCTGGGATACCATGAAAACAGTACCAAGACGGGAATTCATATCACTACAAACATACATGAAAAAACTGGAAAGATCACCAATTAACAGCCTAACAATTCACCTAAGGGAGCTGGAAAAGCATGACCACAAAAACCCTTACTTCAGCAGAAAAATCCAGATCACCAAAATAAAAAGCCCAAATTCGGGACATAGAAAACAAAGAGATAATACAAAAAATCAACGAAACAAAAAACTGGTTCTTTGAAAGGATAAACAAGATCGATGGTCCCCTAGGTAGACTGACCAAGAAAAAGGGAGAAAAAGCCCAAATAGACACAATCAGAAATGCAGAAGATCAAGTCACAACCAACCCCAAAGAAATACAAAAGATTATCAGAGACTACTATGTACACTTATATGGAAACAAACTTGAAAACTTAAAGAAAATGGAGGACTTTCTGACAGCACACAACCTCCCCAAGTTGAAACAAGAAGAAATCAAGACCCTAAATAGACCTAAATAGTCAATCCAGGAAATTGACTGTCATAAGAAAATTACCTACAAAAAAAAAAAAAAAAAAAAAAGCCCTGGACCAGATGGCTTTCCAACAGAATTCTACAAAACAAACAAGTAGGAACTGATACCAATCCTATTGAAAGTATTCCAAGTGATTGAGAAAGATGGAACACTCCCCAAATCATTTTATGAAGCTAACATCACATTGATACCCAAGCCAGGTAAAGACCCAACAAAGAAAGAGAACTACAGGCCAATATCCTTGATGAGCATAGATGCTAAAATTCTCAACAAGATCCTAGAAAACCAGATTCAACAACACATCTCAAAAATCATCCACCATGACCAAGTAGACTTCATCCCTGGAATGCAATTCTAGTTTAACATTCTTAAGACCATAAACATAATTAAATACATCAACATATGTAAAAACAAAAACCTCATGATTATATCATTAGATGCAGAAAAAACTCTTGATAAAATCCAGCACCCCTTCCTGATAAAAACCTTTGAACATCTAGGCATAGATGGAACATACCTCAAAATACTAAGAGCCATCTATGAGAAACCCACAGCCAGCATATTGCTAAACAGACAGAAATTGGAACCATTTCTCCTGACAACTGGAACAAGACAATGATGTCTACTCTCACCCCTCCTGTTCAACATAGTTTTGGAAGTTCTAGTTAGAGCAATCAGAGAAGAGACGGTG
>NW_007250777.1:15882-16599 GCF_000164805.1 Carlito syrichta | reverse complement strand
CCTCTGGGTTCCCTTGCTGTGCTCCCTCTGCAGCTCTTGCTTTCAGTGCCTGGACAGGCACTGCAGTGGTGAGGCAGAGACTGGAGCTGGCAGTCTCTCACACTGCAGTGGTAAAGCAGAGGCTGGAGTCGGCAGTCTCTCCCAGCAGCTTCATCTTGGGAATTTCTTTCTTGGTTTTAAAAAAATGGCACTCAGTTTCTGCACCCCAGGAAGGACTAGGGACCAAGCAGAGCAGCTGTGGCACCAGCCTCTCCACCAGGAAAACCCTGGCCACAGGACCCCAAGCTCCCACTCAGTCAGTCTCTCCCAACAACTTCTTTCCAGGAAGATCTTTGTTGATTTTTTAAAAATGGCACTCAGCTTCTGCACCCTGGGAAGCACTAGGGTACGAGTAGAGCAGCTGCACCACCAGCTGCTTCACTAGGAGAGCCCTAGGCACTTGCTCCTTGAGCCCCACTCAGTGAGTCACTCACACACCCACTTACTCACTGATACATACACAAAATTTTCCATACACTCACTTACTTACACTGGGACTCACATAGACCAGCTGGCTCTTTTGCCATCTTCCTCGCGAGATCTATTCGCCCACTTTTTAATAGGGCTATTTGCTTTTTTCTTTTTGATATGTTTGAGTTTCTTGTAGATTCTAGATGTTAATTAAGCCTTATATATGCACCCAACATAGGAGCACCAACTTTTATAAAGCAACTTCTA
>NW_007250777.1:0-15247 GCF_000164805.1 Carlito syrichta | reverse complement strand
AGATCACCAAAGTAAAAGCCCAAATATAGGACATAGAAGACAAAAATATCATAGAAAAAAATCAACAAAACAAAAAGCTGGTTCTTTGAAAGAATAAGCAAGATTGATAGATCCCTGGCCAGAAGGACCAAGAAAGAGAGAAAAAAAACCAAATAAGCACAATCAGAAGTGGAAAAGAGCAAATCCGAGTGGACCTTGAAGAAAAATACAAAAATCATCAGAGATTACTATGCATACCTGTATGGAAACAAACTCGAAAACCTAAATGAAATGGAGGACTTTCTGCTTTTACTTTAACTGAGCCATTTTCACCCCTGGATAGCCTTAGCATTGATGGTGCTTTGTCTTCTGGATCATACTTGTAAAGTTTTGCCTACTGATAAAATTCTTCACAGAAATGCTTCAGGATCTCAACCTCACTTATTAAAAAGTTCTATTGAAAACTTTGCTTTTATCTACATCTTATCTGGTCACAATGGTTTTGGCACTCATTGAGCAGAACGTGTGCTCCACTTTAATTTTTCAGTCAGAATTGTCTAAGCTGAACCAATTGAAATGTCAAAAGTGTTGGCTATCATTTGTGCTGTTGACCATCAGTATCCCTTAATTAGAGTATGAATAAGATTAATTTTTTTTCTTGTGAATTGGTGTGTGCTGCTGTAGGCTTCATCTTCAAAATTATGTTGTCCTTTCTTAAAGTGAGTTATTCATTTGGAAACTGTTAATTTCTTTGGAACATTGTCCTCAAAACTTTTTTGTAAAGCATCAATGATTTCACCATTCTTCCATCCAAGCTTCACCATTAATTTGATATTTGTTCTTGATTCAAATTTTGCAGAATACTTGTTGCTCTGATAGGGAATCTTTTCAAATTGATATCTTATCTTTTTTAGTGTATCAGACTAGATCCTGTTCAGTCATGTTATAACAAGTTAGTAGGAATTAATTTTGGTGCAAAAAATGGAAATCCATGCATATCTTTTTCATAATATGCATTTTCCATGAGTGTTTTTAATACCTCTTATTTATATATTCTAGACTTTAGTCCTTTGTTGGATATGACATTTGTAAATATTTTCTTCCACTCTGCAGTTTATTTTTCATCCTACTAAGAGTGTCTTTTGCAGAGAAATTTTGGAATCTTTAAGTTAATTTTATTATTTTTTCTTTTTGTGGATACATTTTTAGTATATATCCAAGAACTCTGCTTAACACTACATACTGAACAATTTCCTTCTATATTTTTTCAAAAGTGTTATAGTTTTACTTTCTAAATATAAGTCTGATCTATTGGGAGTTAATTTTTGTATTAGTTGTGAAGTTGAGGTAAAAATGCATGTTTTGCCTATGTATATTTAATTGTTTAGGCACTGTTTGTTTAAGAAAATTATCCTTCCTCCATTGAATTGCTTTTGTAAAAAACCGTTAGGTATTAATCTGAGATCTCTAGTCTATTCCATTTATCTATATGTCTATTACTGTTAGTGCTGCATAATATTGCATACTGTAGCTATAAGAGGGGAGAACCTCCCAAAATCTGGAATTATCTTTTGGAAGGCAGGCACCTTATAGTACACTCAGAATTTGTTCCTCTGGATCAAATAGTCAATGAAAGTTTTTTATCTGAAAGTTTTGAGAGGATTTTATTACTATTTGAATAAGAAACATTCCGAATTGTGGCAAACAGTTGACTGTTTCTTTCACCATGATAATGGACCTGCCCACACTGTGCTGAGTGTTTAGCAGTTTTTGACCAAAAGCAGCATGCCCCTCATATCCCATCCTCCCTATTCACCTGACCTCACCCCAAGTGACTTTCTTTTTGTTTTCCCAGATGAAAAATGTCCTCAAAGGGAAATGTTTTGCTGAGGTGAAACAAAAAATAGCAGAAGCACTAAAAGGCGTCAAAATTAATGAGCTCAAAAACTGTTTTGAGCAGTGTAAAAAGTGTCTCAGTAGGTATATTGCATCAAATGGAGAACACCTTGAAGGTGACTGAAGTTTAAATATGTAAGAATAAAGATAATATTTTATAAATAAATTTCTGTTTGCGGGGGTCTCCCCGCCTTACAATGTCCTAAAATATAGTTGACTGAATCTTCCTAACATTCTTATTTTTAAAAATTGTGTTAGTAGTTTTAATTTTCTGCTTATTTAAATTTTAAATTAATCTTGCCTATATTTACAAGAAAAATTTTGGGATGTTTAATAGGAATTATGTTAAATCTGCACATACATTTGGGGGAGAATTAATATCATTGCTATTTTGAGCCTTTTGATACATTTCTCCATTATTTAGATAATCTTTAGTTCCTTCTATCAGCATTTCATAGTTTTTATTATATAAATTTGTACCTTTTCTTAGACTTACAAAGATTTCTTTTTTGGAGTGATTGTAAATGATTGTGTATTTTAAATGTTAATGTCTACTTGTTCATTATTAGCACATAAAGCCACAATTGCTTATATTTTATCTTTAGCTCTGCCACCCTGATAACCTCATGTATTAGTTCTTGGATACAGTTAAGTTACTTGGAAACAGATCTTTTTTAGACTTGTTTTTTAGCTTTGTTAGTTGAATACAGAAGATTGACTGAGGTTGGGCTAAATAATGATAGTATTAGATTATAATCCCTCAAACAAAGCAAATACTTATGAGTTCATAATGATATAAGTAAATGATTTAATAAGTTAATAACAAAGAAGGAACAATTTTTATATAGAAAATTTCAAAATAATGAGGAAAATAAAATCCAATTAAGTAATCATTTCTTCAGGCAAGTTTCACCAATGCAAGCTAAAATTTATGAGTGAAACTTTAAGAAGGAGAATGCCTGTGCCACTTCAAAGTGTCTCTTCAAAATATATATTCATGGCCAGGCTCGGTGGCTCAGCCAGTAATCCCAGAGCTTTGGGAGGCCGAGGTGAGCAGGCTGCTGAGCCCACGGGTTTGAGACCCACCTGGGCAACTTGGCGAGACCTCATCTCTACAATAAATAAAAAATTAGCCTGGAGTGGTAGCATGCATCTGTAGTTCCAGCTACTTGGAAGGCTGAGGTGGAAAAATCACCAGCAGGTCGAGGCTGCAGTGGCCAGGAACGGCCACTGCACTCCAGTCTGGGTGACAGAGTGAGACTCAAACTCAAATATATTTATTCATTTCTGTGGTGGTTTTATCAGATGTACACAAATTATCTGATAGTCCTGTCTCCAAGAGGTGGAGGCTTATTCTCTTCCCTTCATCTGGACTTAGTGGTTCACTTTTAGTGCATAGAGTATCGGAAGGAATAAACAGTAGCTTTACAGTGTAGAAAGATCATAGATATTGTCAATAAAATGACCAAATTACAGCATGTTGATGTCATATAGCTCTTGATATGATGCAATAACAAGGACATTACCTCTATAAATGCTTCTTGAAAATTCACAACCTCATTTTGATTATACGAAAACACCACACAAACTAACCAGAAACAATTCTATAAAATATCTGACCAGTACTTTTCAAAAATATCAAACACAGAAGAAAAGGAAAAAGCTCGAAAACTGTCATAGTTTGGAGAAAACTAAGAAAACATAACGATTAAAGCAATATAGCATCCTGATTTGGAACCTGAAATAGACAGGGGCACTAGTGGAAAAATTAGTGAAATGTGAATAAGCTCTCCACTTTAGTTAATTGTATTGTATGAACGTTAATGCTCTAGTTTTAATAAAGGTATCATGGTAATGTAATAGGTTAGCATTAGGGGAGTCCAAGTGAAGAGAAAATGGGAGCTTTTTTTTTTTTTTACTAACTTTAAAACTCTTTCATAAACCTTAAACTATTTGTAAATAAAGAATTTCAAGCTAAAACTTCTTAACATTTGCCCACATGGCAAAATCTACCTCTGCCACTCTCACTCATAGTTCACCAGCCAGTGTGAATGTTTTTTGGTCTTCAGGACTTGGGATTCTTCCTCTTACCATGGAGTTTTGTACAGGGTAAAGAGCTTTCTCCTCTGGCTTATGTGTTACTTCCCTTCTGAAGCAGTAGTCCCCTACACTTTCTTCAGATCTCAGATTAAGGATCTCTGCCTCACTTGGCACTTCTCGCTAGAATGAATCCCTCATTTCTGTCTCTTTGTATGATTACTTATTAACATTTGTCTCTTTTACTAAACAGTAAGCTCTATTCTTAGAGACTACACATACTTCAGTTTACCCAGAGCTTAGCACAGTCTCCGGCACAGAGCAGGCACTCAGTAAATAATTACTAAATAAAAGATATAGTCTTTTATGTATCTGGAACATCTGAAACTGTCATATCACTTGCTCACAACTGAAAGCAGTGTCACTTTCTATCAAACATGTTGGCAGACAAAATATCCCAGTTGTAAACATAGTTATAACCACTATGGGAAAACATTATAAAGAGGAGACTCTTAGGTACTCTGAGATACTTCACAATAAGAAGCAGAAATATAGCGTCTCCCCTATGTTCCTCTCTGTTCAATCCTCCACCCCAGGAGCATGACAAGCTACCATGCCACCCAGTGTGAAGTCTTGTGGTTCCTTCATCAGTTACTTTCACTCAATTATAAAGAATGAGGAAGTTCAGACGTGCCTATCATGTGAGCTGAGTGAGCTTTTGTCTCCCATTTATGTATTTATCTATTTATTTACTTATTTATTTAGGGTATTAATTTTAAAAAGTTAAAAACCCATTTTGTGATTTGCTATTTATCAGACAAATGATTCTTTTAGACAATTCCCAGTGGGATTTGCTTTACATTATAGGGACATTCCAGTTCAATGACAGCAGATGGAATTCATAGTTAAAATTTTTAAAAGAGAGAAAATGAAATGAATTCTGGAGAGATAACAAAGTTGTAGTCACAGATGAATAAGAAAAGCTAGAAATGTTGCTGTTTGGAGCTAAAACTTATACTCAGAGAATTGAGAAAGGAGAGAATGTGAGGAGAAGGGATGCTAACTTTTTCTTGTTGTGCTTTATGAAGTACTGCTTGTCACAATTAACTTGCTGACAAAGGAAGTCCTCTATGTTAATTTAATTTCTTGCAGCATCCAGTGTTCCTTTTGAGGGGATGAAGAAGACCTAGAGAAAAACCTAATTACTCTGGCATTCAGTACAAACCCTTAGTATGACTGTGATATTTATTATTTGACTCTCATGGAATCATTACTAAGCATTAGTTGCTCTAAATATAGAACAAAAGAACTGATACTTTATTAAAAGAATATCAGGTACTAATGAGTTGACAGGAACAATCTCAGATGATAAGTGTTCCCCTAATTTCATGAGTATCACACCAGATATGTAAGGCTCAACTAATTTAATGTATGGCTCATGTTGACTCATTTATATAAGGCCCAATAGTTGAATGAATTTTGAAGAGCTCATGATCAGAAATTTCTCTCAAATAAGCATTTCTTTTAAAATTAAAAAGATTTTTATGTACAAGTTCACATTTCTGTTTAAAAAGATAGTAGAGAGAATAAACATCACTAACCCATAGCCAAACGATCAAGAGATAATGTCTGCCCCCCTGTATTTTTTTAAGCAGTTATGAACACTTTGTCTTCATTTATTATTTCTTAAGTGTTTTTCATATCATTAAAGATTTTTCCAAATAAAATTGGATTGGGTATACAGTATTACATCAGCTGGTATACCATTAAAAATATAGAATTCAAATTGTTATAGGCTAAAAAGAGGCCATTTTGGTTATAGTAGAACAGTCATTTAGAAAAAGTTTAAAACTTGTATTCATTTGTAGCTGAGTTGGGATAAACATAAGAGCTACTTGAATTTGTGTGTGTGTGTGTTGGAGTCTCACTCTGTCGCTCAGACTGGAGTGCAGTGGCCGCTCCCGGCCACCGCTGCCTCGACCTGCTGGGCTCCGGCGATTCTTCCACCTCAGCCTTCGAAGTAGCTGGAATTACAGGCATGTGCTACCACACCCGGCTGATTTTTTGATTTATTGTAGAGATGAGGTCTCACTGCCCAGGTGGGTCTCGAACCCGCGGGCTCAGGCAATCCACTCACTCCAGCCTCCCAAAGGCACGGGATTACAGGCTGAGCCACCGAGCCCGGCAGAGCTACTTGAATTTAAAAGTGCACATTCTTTCTCCCCTCCTTCACTGTCCTCTGTGTCCCTTCTCCTCTTCTAGCACAGCCTTGCCTAACTGGGCTAGAAGACCATCTTATCTACAAAACCAATGTTGGTATCGAAGAAGAAACAGCTGAGCAAGCCAGATTGCTAATGTTTAGGAAAGTAGTCCAAGACCAACAGGAGTGTGTCTGAAAACTTGGAGTGGGCATTGCCCAACTCCCTTCCATCTGTAAATATGAGGACATCAGACTGTTATAGGCCAGAGCTCTGGGAATAAGAGATTTTTACAGTTATGTTTTAAAACAATTTAGTTATAATATTAAATGTTATTACTTTTCCTTCCTTCCAAATATTGCAATTGTCTGCCCCTTCCTCTAAAAAAAACCTGTAAAATAACACATTGTAAATTCCAAAATGTTATCTAAAATGCCAACATGACTGGAAGTCTTTGTGCCTTGTCAGGGTCATGTATCAATAATTGTTCATGTAAATCTTGAATCATGATAAAACTGCACATAGGCATTGAACTCAGGGTGGGTGAAGGGCTATGAATTTTAGTTATAAATACAGAAATAAATTTGTCTTACTCAGAGTGGAATTTTTGACAATAATGCTGACCCATCTCCCTATAAACTAGTTATAGAAATTAAACACTCCCTTTTCTCCCAGTCTCTGTCTCATATTTTTATTGACCATGAGGGAGAGTAGCCAATGTATTGGATCATTCCACAACAAAACTTCTAAAAAATTTCTAATCACAGTCTAATGTGCATGTGGAATGAGAAGTGGGTGAGGTGGCCTAACAAGAACCCATAGTTTCTCTTTTCCATCATATGTGTGGCTCAAAAACTGAACATATGACCGTAGATGCAGTGAAATAAACTGACTCGATATTGACGGGTTAGAATTAATCTTCTTAAAGACCCTATCATCTACCTGTGGGTTTACTAGGGATTTCCCTTAGAGAAAGGTAAACAGATTTTTCTCCACTTTGGATGTGATTTTGTGAGAGCTGCTAAATGACTCTTTGCCCTAAATTGCTCTGGCATTCTTCTATGAAATTTTGTTTGACATTCTTAATCTTTAGATAGTTCTGTTGGTAGCCATTTAATGTTCCAGGAGTTCTCTGTTACAAATATAAGTACCACAGCATAGAAAATGAAGTACTGAATGTCTCAAGTTTGGTTAGTGATGATGTTTTTATGTGTCACAGAAAAGATGGTGGATCACAGGAATGACACGTTTTCATCAGATTTGGAGGTGGGAGAAAGAATAGGGAGGTACTACTATCTAACTGAATTCTGAATCATGAAGTACTTATCAAGAAGATTGGGCCAGTAAATTGAGGATCATTTCTAGTCCATTAAGAACAGACATAGCCGGGCTCGGTGGCTCAGCCTGTAATCCTGCACTTTGGAAGGCTGAGGTGAGTGGATTGCCTGAGACCGCGGGTTCGAGATCCACCTGGGCAACTTGGTGAGACCTCATCTCTACAATAAATAAAAAAAATTAGCCGGGCGTGGTAGCGCGCACCTGTAGTTCCGGCTACTTGGAAGGCTGAGGCGGAAGGATCGCCCGAGTCCAGCAGGTCGAGGCTGCAGTGGCCGGGAGCAGCCACTGCACTCCAGTCTGGAAGACAGAGGGAGACTCCAACGCAAAAAAGAACAGACATATGGACCATGCAGAGACAGAGGGAGCAGGTACAACATTGAGAGAAGAAGGTGTAAGACAGAGCACATGGGCCTAGCAGCTGCTCAAGGTTTGCTGGCAGTGGGGAATCATAGGATGTATAAAGTATCAAAGGTTTTTTTTTTTTTTAGTTGGAATTTCACTCCATCGCCCAGACCGGAGTGCAGTGGCCGCTCCCGGTCACCGCAGCCTCGGCCCACTGGGCTCTGGCGATCCTTCCGCCTCAGCCTTCCAAGGAGCCGGAATTACAGGCGCGTGCTACCACGCCCTGCTGATTTTTGATTTATTGTAGAGATGAGGTCTTGCCAAGTTGCCCAGGCGGGTCTCGAACCCGCGGGCTCAAGCAATCCACTCACCTCAGCCTCCCAAAGGCGCAGGATTACAGGCTGAGCCACCGAGTCCGGCTAAGTATCAAGTTTAATAAAGTCAAAGCCAAGATATTTTAAAATTGTATTTATTTATTTTTTATCTGCCACTGGTATGTATAGCAGTTGACATTACTTACATGTTAAACAGCTAACACTAACTAACTGGCTCTTTGGTCTTGTTGAGTATTTGTGTTGTTTAAACAAACTTTATGTTTTTAGTTTATTTAATGGAAGAGGAGATACTGAAAGAAATGTTAGATAAATGCTCAGCTAACTCAGGAGGCTTCCTCCACCACAGCCTTCATTACATGGCACCCTCTGCTTGTAATAATAGACGTGTTCTTGCCAAATATTACAAGCCTGCATAATATATTCTCCCCTTAAAGCAAAATCTTTACAGAGAAGGAGAAATGCTGCTTATCTATTATTTACTAAAACAATTTTTAAAATTACCCAAACATATTGCCTATCACAACTTAAAAAGATAAATGTGACATTTAGAAAAATGCTTTTTTAGCAATGCTTTCTCATGCATCAGTTGTGAGAATGTGGAACATAGACACCAGTTAGTATAGCACAGCCGTTGCAAGGGCGCCAATTAACATTCCTAAGTTGAGAAACACCTACAGTGTATTTCTACCTCTATGATAATAAATACGCTTTAATATATCTACATGTGCAAGTATAATATTTATTAGAATGAGCATTGGTTTATGTTACCCTCTTTTCCAATCCTACACAATCTTATTTAGGTGGTAATTTCTATCAGATTTGTTGAGGAAAGAGAACCATGCAGCTGCAAAGTCTTTTATCCTTTGCCTCAAACTTCAAAAATAGGGACAGCTTAAGAGTTATCTTTTAATACATACATTCAGTGCTTTGCTGGTAAACGTTTCACAGCTAGTTTTCTGGGGGCAGAGGAAGAAGCCTTGAATTG
Source organism: Carlito syrichta (assembly GCF_000164805.1). Lineage (NCBI taxonomy): Eukaryota > Metazoa > Chordata > Mammalia > Primates > Tarsiidae > Carlito > Carlito syrichta. Next base: position 6,137 of record NW_007250777.1, on the reverse strand, counting down.
TAGCATCTGCTAATTTCTATGGTGCAAATACTTATAATGGCCAATTTTAAGCTGGCAATGTAACAATAACTGACTTCCAACATCCCTGAAAATTTAACAGTTGTCTCTCTTAAGCTGTTATGACCTGACTGTAGCATATACTTGCTTCTTATAGTTTATGCATGAGAGGTACTTGAATCCTGTTAGCAAATATTCAGAAAGATAAATATAGTTTCCATCCCATCTTCTCCCACAGTAGTCAAAAGTCAATCTCCAGGTTAAAAGGCAGACGCACCAGTGTCCAGGTAGCTGGGCCACTTCCTTCTGTATCTTCATGATTTGCATTTTTCTGAACTATGGTTCAGGGTAGAGGGAGTCAAGAGGAGAACAAGAGTCATTTAAGAAAAAAGTAGCTTATGCTTTCTGACATGTGGGTATGAAATGATTGCTTGACATTGCTTCCCAGCTTTGAGTGTTTATAGCTGCAAATCTCAACACTAGAAACATATTGAAGTTAACTGGAGAACTTTTTAAAAATATATCATTTTTATTTTTAAAATGTGAGATGCAATTCAGGGTTAGGTACACAAGAGATCATCATGCAGGTAAAGTTTGGGTACCTTTATTAACGTTAAGTGCCCCCCTCCCTCACCTGGCCGTGTCCCATGGCTGCCAATACTTTTCTTATAGTATTATGATATATGTTCAGGGTCCACTTATGAATGAGTACATGTAGTATCACGTAGCCATAAAGAAAAACAAAATTATGGACTTCGTAGTAACTTGGATGTTCTGTGATTTGTCACAGAAACAAAGATCTGAGTACTACATGGAGAGCTATTTTAAATGTCCAAGATTATTTTCAATCCCCAGAGATTCTGAATAGGTTGGACTGGGGTGGGCCTGAGCACTGGTGCATTTTAAAACTTTGCAGTTAATACATCCAGGTTTGAGAAACACTGATTTATAGGTAACTGATAGTTATGTTTTTAGATAGATGGTAATGAGAAGAAGAAACCAAAAAGCGGAGAGGCATTAGGAGGTGAAGGGTTAGGAGTGTCTATGTTTTAGAAAGATATTCATATAATTATACTGAAGCACCTAATATTAAATAGTGACTTTTTGATGAATTTATATAAACAAACAAGGTTAACATAGATTAATTACTTTTTTTTCCAAATAGGTGAATTTATTCAAGAGTGGGAAAAGTGAATTATAATTCAGAATACACAGAACGGCAAACCACAAGCACTTCCCACAAGGAAAGAGTAAAGGAGGCTTTCATTGGCAACAAAAAAGAAATTCACATAAGCTGCTTAGAAGCAGAATTCGTTGGTTCTAGAGACTCATAGTAAGAGTTGTCATCAGTTCATTGGTGGGGTGCTGTTACCAGGCAAGTGTTATTTTGAGAGCATCTTAGATTAATTGCTGCAGTCCTAAAGAATGTCTAATGAGAAACTTTGTCATAAAAATATGTAGCCATGTGCAAACTGCGCTAGCTGTACAAAACAGGAGATACATGAAGAACATAAAGGGACTTATTGTGGGATTTTCAAAAGGTTCTCGGAAACAGTTCTTATCTCAGACATACAAGCATGAGCTGGGCCCGTCCCTTTGCTCCTTTCCAACCTTATTTTTCTGGGTCTGACAAAAGTGATTTCATGCTGATATCTGCAGCTTTCACACCTTTTCAGTGCTTCCTTTCTTTGGTGACAAAGGTGCTCTTTGATCATAACACAGATTACTTATATTTCAGCTTTGTGGGGGGTTGTCTTTAAGTTTAGTGGGACAAAAACTAGTTTAGAACCCACAGGTACCACACCTTCAAGTTTTCAGGTGAATTCGTAATTATCTAGGTTTTGTGATGTTCTCAAAGTCAAAAAGAAAACAATAAAAGTAAACTAATTACATCATGCAAAATAACTGTTAGACCACCATGCAGGACTTGCAAGAGTGACAAAAAGCTGTGTCACCTATGCCCTACCTCCGGGCTATAGAAAAGAAGTTAAAATTCTTCTCAGAAAGGGTTTTGCAAAAGTTAAATTTTATAGAAGTTGTGGTATTTTCCCTCATCTCCCCATAGAGAAAGGGGAAAGGGTATTTCTTCTGACTTTCAGATAAGTGAAAGTTTTAAAGAGGGTCAATCAGAGATCTTGAGATATGTCTTTTGCAATTTGAAGGAGCACAGAAATAGATTTATGTCCTATAGATTAGAAGTTTAAAAGCAAAAGTTCAGGTTGGAGCTGATTGCTTGAAGGGAGCAAAGGAAAGAAATCAGCACAGGAGGTCAGCTAAGCACCTGGGCCAGCAAGAAGGGGATGGAGTGTCTTTGCTTATGATAGTAAAAGCTACACAGGAGGGAGCTGGTTTGCAGATCATTTAAAAAGCTATCTCAACAGAAAAAGTTGAAGGTGTACCTCAGTTACAGATGCACAGTGGACTTTTCTTCAGTGACTGGGTGGGGGCTGTTGTCCACACTGAGGAAATAGAACCGGATATTTCTAGTGGACAGTGTCTGAGGTACCCGTAAAATACCATAGGAAAGTAACTTTGAGCACCTGCTAAAACCAGAGAACACCAACACCAGACAATGGTATGACACATTAAGTCCTTTTCTCTCCCCTGTGTTCTCCACACTTCCTCACTTATGACTCCAGACAGGAGCCAGGGAGAACCCACTATGTGGGATGGGGTGTAGGTAAGAAAAAGCAAAAGTCAGTTGGAGATTTGTTATTTCTTAACTGAAGGCTTCTAGCTGGAAGTAGTATCAAACTGGGAAGAGGCAAATATTTTAGATAAATCAAGCTATCATGTTTAAACTGGATTGGGAATTTGATTATAAGAATGGAGAATTTTCATGTGATTGATTAATGGGATTTGAGTACTTTTTTTAAATATCTGAGAGTGGAATAGTTATTAGATCTGTGCAAGAGTGGTGAAATAAAATAATTGAGCCCAATATTGGGTTTAGAAAAACAATGACAGAAAAGAATCAAGTTACACTTTGTGTACCTCATCCAATTCTGCCCCTTTCAGTGTCTGAGTTTTCCACTCCACCAAAGCTCAGTGACTCTGAGATCCTGTGTGAGGTCTTAAAACTCACTGGAAAATAATTCTTAGCACTATAACTATAATTTTTTCCAAAGTCATATAATTGAGGTGGATGAAAACAAAGGCCAGTCATACTACAAAGTACACACAGTGTGGTGGAAAGAGAATTATAAGGAGCAGGGAAACAAAAGTTGGAGTCTGACCTGTACCATTTTTGAAGTGTGTGGCTGGGGGAATGCGACTTAACCTCTCTTAACCCATGGTGGCTCTGCAAACTCAAAATAATGATTTTTGCTCTTCCTTGACTCTCAGAGTTTTGGGGAGAAGGATGGAAGGAAATGCTTTGAATATTGCCAAATTTCTACAAAGGCATGGTGCTATAGTTGACCAACCAGGCCCAGCATATAGTTTATAACTGAGACACCCATAACTTTGCTGCTGTTCTTAAACTATTTCCATTTTTGTTTTGTATTAGAGGAAAATCATCTTTTCTTCACAGAATACTATTCTTTCTGTTGATTCCACCCAAGAAAAAAAGAAAACAAAACATTCATTATCTGGCTTTTGTTTCCTTTAGTGTATTTCCCTTGAAACGTAGAAGTCAAAAACAAATCTCAGCAAAGACATGTTTCTTATTTATCTACTTATTTATTTATTTATTTAGTAGGAGTCTCACTTTGTCACCCAGGCTGGAGTGCAGTAGCACGCTCACGGCCACCACAGCCCCAACTTTCTGGGCTCAGATGATTTTTCTGCCTCAGCCATCCAAGTAGCTGGAACCACAAGCGTGCACCACCACACCTGGTTAATTTTTTTTTTATTTATTATAGAGACAAGGTCTTACCAAGTTTCCCAGGCTGGTCTCGAAACCCTGGACTCAGAAAATCCTCTTGCCTCTGCCTCCCAAAGTGCTGGGATTACAGGCATGAGTCACCATGCCCGGATATTTCTTTTGTTTTCAACTAACATTGATTTCTGTTAAAAAATACTTGTGCGTTGTAGAAAATTTGGAATTATATGGAAACAATGAAAAAAATCAGTCTTTAATCACCCCAACATTCAAGGAACAATTGCTGTTAGAATCCCATCTTAAAGTAAGCTTAGGAAAGGCAGGTGTTTGTCCAGTTCACACTCATATCCCTGTGATTGATCAGTGTGAAACACACTGCAAGCATTCACTATGCATCTGAATAACCACGTGTTGAGATGTGGTGTATTTCATCCTAGTTTATCTTCAGTGTTTGTGTGGATGTCTCAACATGGATTTATCATCCAAAAATAGACTCTTACAAAATTGGTGCAGTACAGCATTGCATCAGTTGGATTCTCTGATTACAAGAAACAGAATAACTTCCAGGAATGTAAGATTTAATGGTTTATACGGAAAAAACCAAGATCTTACAGATACTCAGAAGTATTTGTGTAATCGTCCTTATGGAGACAATAATATGGATTGGAGATGGGAAAGTCATGTATACTCTAAGCAGATCTACCAGATGCCAGCAGCTAAATTGTGCAGGTCCTCATCTAGAGCCCTGTCACTACTATGACTGGGTGTTTCTACATTATGACTGTTTTCCAGGTTTGTTTGACATTCCTACTAATAAGTGAACTCTCTCTGTGTGTTTCAAAATTCAAATTCCCAAATAGAGTGAATTCCATTGTTCTGAATAGTTTCCATTATCCTTGTATGGCCAGAATTTATACCTACCACATCCTAGGCCACTGGCTGACAGAACTTGGTTAGATGAAATGATCACTGTCATCTTATCTGATGTATCCAGTCATCATATGAACTTAGGTGGGAAAACAAACAAACTTTTAGATGAGCATGACAGATAGTCTGAGAACAGACTGGTGCAGAAATCATCCTGTATATTGTTTGTAACCTGCTTTTTAATTTTTTATGTAGCTGTTTAATTCATAATGTCATAAAATTTGATTAACAGTAGGTAAACTGTTCTTCATTGTATAGATGTGTTAGAATTTTACATATATTTTTTCTTTTTTGGAGACAGGGTATTGCTTTGTTGCCCCAGGCTGTTCTGGAATGCCTGTCCTCAAACAATCCTCCCACATAAGCCTCTCAAACTCCATGTCTGGATTTCTGTTTTTGTTTTTCTTTTTTAATAATATCACACATACTACATTTCAAGAATTTTAAAATTATTTTCTTGTTTCTAAATATTTAGATTGCATCATATACTTACTATTATGAAGTGTTAAAGCAATTATGTTTGAAAATCTTTTGTTTTTTTTACCTGTTTTTTTTCATTTCTCAGATTTTCCTAGATTTTGATACTCTTGACAATTTTGAAGAAATTGGCCATTTGGATTGCCTCCACTTTTCACTATTCAGAGTCTAATTTTGTTTTTTTAAAAAACAGAACTTTTTTTAAAACTAGTTGCTTCATTGTATTCCTAGGTTTACTATTGCAGTGGGTGAATCTGAAGTCAGACTCCTTTTTCTTTATTTCTGAGTAGCCTGTTACACTACTCTCCTATTCATCTCCCTGCCGTGGGGTGTCAGGCCAGACATATTAAATCCTTCTCCCTCACTGTATGGGAGTTCAGACATAAATAAAAATTGTGTTATATCCAGAATAATTCTTCTTTCCTTTTAAATAACCTACTGTCTTTGTTTACTTTTATTTTGTTTTACTTTTATTTTTGTTTTGATGTTTTTGTAATTGCTTACCTGGTGCACATTTTAAGAGAAGTATTATATTTTATTTTCAATAATTTTAACTTACTTAGGTTTTCTTCAACTCTAGATTTATTTTTTCCTTGACAGTTTGTGGCTACTGCTTCACTTCCATTTGTTATTTTCTAATTCTTTTAGGGAGCCAAACTGTCAGTAATTTATATCCAATATTAAACAGGTATGTCAATTGTTATTTTTTATATTTATTTTTTCTTTATGCTTCAATATAACGAGTTGGCATGTAAAAATTATATAGGTGCCACAACGGTAAGTTGTAAACCATAATGAAGAATCCTAGCAATCCCACTGTGCCTTTGTACAACTAAAACATTATTAATGCTGCAGTCCCAATGAATTTCCCTGTATTCCCTTCTCTTACTCGATCCTGTGTCTCTTTAGTAGG
>NW_007250776.1:318111-340033 GCF_000164805.1 Carlito syrichta | reverse complement strand
GCAGGGCGGGTCTCGAACCCGCGGGCTCGGGCCGTCCACTCCCCTCGGCCTCCCCAAGGCGCGGGGTTACAGCTCAGCCACCGAGCCAGGCTAGTCACTTTCTAATAGCAAAAATCATTCCAGATTATTTAGACTTTTCCTAGACTTACTGATCCACACACTTAATCCCATAGCAATTTTTTAAAAATTTGTAGTCTCTGTTGCCCAGGCCGGAGTGTCGTGGCACACTCACGGCCACCCCAGTGTTGACCTGCTGGGCTCCAGCGATCCTTCTACCTCAGCCTTCCCAGTAGCCAAAACCACTCAGGCAATTCACTCACCTCAGCCTCCCAGAGGCGCGGGATGACAGGCTGAGCCACCGAGCCCAGCTGATCCTTTTGTTTTGGTTGGACTGAGTCGGATGTTGTAAAGAGAAGGACGGACCCTGCAGGCAGGGGGGTGTCGTGTGGGGTGGGACCCTGCAGAGTTCAGAGACACAGAGCTCCCGGTGAGGGCACTGGGACATCGATTTAATTCCTTCGTTTTATTTTTTTAAGGAAACTTTAAATTTAAGACTAGTATCCCAGGCGGGGTGCGGTGGCCCACGCTTTTAATCCTGGTGCTTTGGGAGGTCAAAGTGGGAAGACTGCCTGAGCCCAGGAGTTCGAGACCATCTTAGGCAACATAGTGAGATTCCATCTCTACAAAAAAAGTTTAAAAAATTAGCCAGGCATGCATCCCAGCTACACAGGAGGCTGAGGCAGAAGGGCCGGTTGAGCCCAGGAGTTTAAGGTTGCAGTGAATTATGATGGTGCCACTGCACTCTGGCCTGGGTGACAGAGTGAGACTGCCTCAAAATAAAAAAGAAAGCATTCTAGAAAGTGTGCGCATCATAAAACAGACTTCCCAGTTACTCAAAGTCCGTGCCATAGACATGCAGCTTGCTGTGATTTTGTTTTACCCGTCTCCCCTTGGTCCTAGCTCTTTCCCTGATTTCCAGGGTCACTCCTAACGCCTGGCTCCAGCTTAGTGGAGCATACCAGTTCTGGGATTCTGTAATTCCCAGGGCAGAGGTTCTCATGCATCAGTGTGTGTGTTGTGTCGCCAGGCATCGTGAGCAAAAAACGCAGTGCTCAGACCTGACACTCCCTAAGTGCAGGATCTAATCATTCTAGTTTCTTTTCTTTTCTTTTATTTTGTAGGGACAGTGTCTTGCTCTGCCACCCAGGCTGGAGTGCAGTGGCACCATTATAGCTCATTAAAATTCCAACTCCTGGGCTCAAGAGATCCTCCTGCCTCAGCCTCCTGAGTCCCATGCCTGACGATTTTTTCTTTAAATTACTTGTTGTAGAGATGAAGGTCTTGCTATGTTTGTGCAGGCTCATCTCGAACTCTTGGCCTCAGCTTCTGTCCTCACTCGCTCGTGGCAAGTCTTGGGATTACAGTCGTGAGCAACCAGGCTCACCTCTGGAATTTTTAACAAGGACCCCAGGGGATCCTGACATAGCAGACAGAGCCAACACTGCGAGAAACGCTGTACTTTTCCTGCACCCAAATCTGGATGAAACCTGACAGCCTGTGAGATTAAACTAGATTGCAGTTTTTATCTTGCCATTGGGAGGCAGTAAAGGGTTTGCTAGAAGAGTGTGAGCTTGAGATGGGACCCTGTTTGTGTGCCGAACCACATCCCGTCTCTTCCACGGGGAGCCGCTCACCTCTCCCTTACTTTGCCCTGCTTGAGAGCCTTCCACGACCTTGAATCCTGCACATGCCTACTCAGGCCAGGCTGGCTGCTTGGTTTCAGAAGCCTGGGAACGCTGTCTTGGATAGCAAAAGCCCTTAGTGGCTATGCTAATCTTGCAAGAGAAGTCAAGTAGAAAGAACAGGGGAGCAGGTTTGTTTTCCTTCCCAACGGAGGGCACTTCAGGCATGATTTTCTTATGCCTTGGAACAGAGACACCAACTGTTTTGTAATGAGGCCTGTGCCCTCCTTGGTGAACGGACCCTTGGCTTGAGGGAGTTTTGCTGCTTTTAGGCTCCCAGTACCCTTTGGCAGGCACCTGCCAGCTCTGATCCAGAGCATTCAACCCGAGAATTAGCAGATTCCATTGAAACCCAAGGTTAGGAGAAGAAAAGCCCCAAGAAAACAGCCAAGTTTTCTGCCTCAATGTGAATTTCTAAACCCTTTATTCTGGAGAGAAATCACATTGTCATGCTGTGGTTTCTTTCTTTTTAAAAAATTTATTTATTGACTTACTCGTTTTTCAGAGCTAGGCCTTGCTCCGTTGCCCAGGCTGAGGGCAGTGGTGCCTCGGACCTCTCTGCAGCCTCGAACTCCAGGGCTCAGTGACGCTCCCGCCTCCCCTCCCAAAGCTCTGGGATGACAGGCATGAGCCAGTGTCCTCAGCCCCAACTTCTTTGTGCTGATGTGATGCTTTTCCAAGTGTGGTCCCCCAGCCAGTCGTCCTTCAGTGTCACCTGGGAGTTTGTTAGAAACAAAAAGTATGAGGTCCTGCTCCAGATGTACAGAAGCAGAAATTCTGGAGATTGGGCCTGGGAACTTGTGTCTTAACACATTTTCTAGTGATTGTGATGCATGCTCAAGCGTGAGAACCACTGGCTCAGTCATAATGCCCACAGGAATGCTGTCAACCAAGCCAAGAGAATCTCAGTTCAGCCAGGTAACTGACGTCAGGAGAAGCTCTGGCTAACTGGTGGGGGTGCAGTTTTCTGGGTTTTTATTTTGGCTCTCCATTGCAGTAGTGAGAGATTTCTGTAAGCTAGAGGTAAAAGAGAAACCGTTACTGGAAATTAGGAGGCCAGGAATGCTTCCATGGACCTCTTCAGTGTCTTCTGACCAAGAGATGATGACTGGAACCAGAATTTTAAAAAATCAACAGTTCACTCATGTCTACAAGATACAGTTGAAATCCAGTTCTTTAGCAGAGCCCTCCAGAGCTGACCTTTAGCTGTCTTCTGCAACCCGTCTTCCGCCTCTCTCCTACTGTTTCAGTCATTGCTACTGCCGTGACCATGATGCTAACTCCACAGAATCCCACCGAAGCGCGGCATGTCACAGATGTCCTGCCTCTGCCTCCAAGCTCACTGGCAGGCTGCGGGAGGTCTCCACCCGCTGTCCCAGCCCACAGTCTCCTCTGAACCCCCGATGGCCCTTGACCTTACGCCCTGGCCACTCAAAGTGTAGCCCCTGGACCCGATCCCTGGTGTTCCGTGGAAGCTTGGAACAATGCCATGGTGGCTCTCCCGTGTGTGTGTCTTTGAGCATGTGATGTGCTGATGTCTGTAGGATTAAAGAATTGCTGAGGGAAAGAACACGTGCATTTTAAACTGGCAAGAGGGAGAACAAAAATGCCCTCTAAAGAGTAGTACCAGCTTACATACTCGGAAAGCTTTAAAAGACACAAAATTAGAGGCTACTCTTTACTCAGTTCATGAGATTCTGAGGGAGGGGCCTTGGAGTCTGTATTTTATTTTTCTGTTGATTCTGATACAGGAAGTATGCAGAATGGAATGGGGAAGCCAGAGGGCAGACCCCTTTCCCCCCAAGTTGCTACTCCTCTTGGGCTGCCTGGAATTGCTATGTGTCTTTTTTTTTTGAGTTGGCATCTCACTCTGTTGCCCAGGCTGCAGTGCAGTGGCATGCATGCTCACAGCCATTCCAGCACCTACTTGCTGGGCTCCAGCAATCCTTCCACCTCAGCCTTCCAAGGAGCCGGAACTACAAGCACACGCTACCATAACCGGCTAATTTTTTATTTATTGTAGGGACAAGTCTCACCAAGTCTCCTGGGCTGATCTCAAACACGCAGACTCAGGCAATCCCCTCACCTTAGCCTCCCAAAGTGCTGGGATAACAAACTGAGCCACCGAGCCCGGCCTGCCATGTGTCTTTTTATATGACTGCTCTATCTCCTCACCAAGGTGGAAGATTTCTGGAGACACACCTAGAGTCATTGCCTCTTTATTGTCTTACACAGCGTTTTGCATAGCAGTGTTTGTCAATGAAGAGTGTTTTGGGCTAATGTTATGATTTTGTGGTTTTTTTTTAGTTCCATGGACCAAACACAGAGGAGAATCCTGGGCCAGCCCCTTCTCGGCTCTACTTCTCAGCCCCCCAAAAGGACAACAATGATATCTTTCTTTTCCAAGGTCTGACACAAAATACTGTGAACAAATGTGCATTCCCAGTAGCTGTTTTGTGGGATGTGTGCTTGCCTATCCTGTGGCTAGTTAGGCCTGTTCTGTTTGATGACAGTTCTTTTAGCATGGATAGAATGTGTATAGGATGACAAGAAGATGAACTGAGAAGAGTTTAACTTGCTCCTAACTTAACAAAAGTACAGGATAAACTGCACTGAATATTCAGAAGTAATAATGAAGCTTAGAAACCACCAAATCTTGTCAACAGCATGGTGGAGATGGCCGAATCTGGATCCAATCTCCCCACCCTCCTTACTGAGGATGGTGAGGAGGTGGCTTTTGTCTTTAGTTTTGTCTGGGTTGTTGACTACCTTGATTCGGACTCTGGTACATGCTGCTATGTACTAGGTTCTGCAAGGCACCAAAGCTTTCCCAGTGTGGGAGTGCATATGTTTGCCACAGAGGGATCCCATCTCTTGCCCCATCCCTGGCTCTACAGTTACTTAGAGTTTAGTCCTTGAAGTGCAGATTTCTGGCAGACATACAGCGTCTCCCAGTTTGTATCTTTTATGCATTTCTCTTCCCGTTCTTAATTGCATGGACACATTTTGTCTGGGTTGGAGACATCCTTCAAGTGTCCTAAAATGTTTGGAGAAGTGGACTAGATGCTTGCAGATATGCTTTGCTAACTGTGTCAAGCATTATTGACAGGTTCAGGAAGATGGACACTGGCCCTTGGAATCAGCCATATGTTGGTGTCGGGGTGGGTGGAGAGACATCAGCCTGACTGCAGTGGGATCAAGAGAGAATGGGCGGAGAGGAATTGGAGAAAGCACATATAGACGTGTTTTCCAAGGTGTTTTGCTACAAAACAGAGCAGAAACATGGGGAGGAAACGGAGAAAGGAGAAGTGTAAAGGGAACTCTTTTCTCGGAGATGGGCAGTGGCAGCACACTTCGACTGTGCAGGGCCCACAGCGATGCTTGTTAGGGCCTCTTTCTCTCAGCTTCTGCTGCACCCAGAGCTGCTGTAGAGCCCCTCTCCGCCATCCCTAAACCCACCTCCACGCCAGCTCTGCGTCATGTTTCTGGCCCCCTTTCCTCTGGCTCTATCCCTTTATTCACGATATCAGTCAAACTCATACATTTCCAGCAAAACCCAGGCATCTTTAGTTGGAGAAAGAAAGTCAAAAATTCGGCAGGCAATCGCAGGATTTTCTTGAGAGGGAGGGGCTGGGGCTGGGGCTGGGGATGGCCGTGACGCTGAGGACTCCCAAACCGAAAACATTTCCGACCCACCGCCCAGGTCTCTTGGAAACCGAGGTTCCGGAAGCGGGAGCCTCTGAAGAATGTGCTTTCCGTCTTGGCAGAAAGAGCCCGGGACCCCAATGCCAAGAAGCGCTCCACGGCAATCAGGGGCCTGGGAACCATGGCCCGTGAAGCCCCTGACAAGGTAGGGAAGGAAGGTGGAGCTCAGTCGGCCCTCTGGAGTGTCTCCAGCCTTGCCGTGTGGAGTCCCAGGGCCGGGGTGGGTCTCTCATGGACAAGTCCGTCCTCTGTCCCTGGCGAACTGACCACTGCAGGCGTAGCAGTTTGAAGCAGCTCGTGCTTAGTGGCTCAGCTTCTGTGGGTCAAGAGTCCAGGTGAGGCTTAACTGGGTCCTCAGGGTCTCACAAGTCTGTCACCTAAAGCCGGCCAGACTGCATTCCTTTCTGAAGCTCAATCTTTTCCCATGCTTCTGTGGCTGTTGGCAGAATAATTCCGTTCCCTTCAGTTGCAGGACCAAGGTTTCTGTTGTGTTTCCCAGCTGTCTGCTGGGGGCCCCTCTCAGTGCTTAAAGACCACCCTGTCACCACACAGCAGCTCACTTTTCCTTCAGCAAGAGAGTGTCATCTACTCCTGTCTGCTAAGACGGAGTCTCATGTAATGTAAAGTAACTGTGGGAGGGATGTCCCATTGTCTTTGTCATGTGCACAGAGAAGTTACAGGTTCCTGCCACACTCAGGTCCCCTGTGTCATCCAGCTCCAGCACCCTACTTGAAGCGCCCTACCCAGAGGCTACACACCATATTGTTTTCTTTTCTTCCTTCCTCCTTCCTTCCTTCTTTCTTTCTTTCTCTTTCTTTGTCTCACTCTGTCACCCAGGCTGGAGTGCAGAGGCACAAAGGCACACTCACGGCCACCACAGCGTCTACCTGCTAGGTTGAGGTGATCCTTCTGCCTCAACCTTCCAAGTAACTGGAACTACAGGCATGTGCTACCATGCCCAGCTAATCTTTTAAAAAATGGATTGTAGAAATGAGGTCTTGCCAAGTTGCCCAGATTGGTCTCAAACCCATGGGCTCAGGCAATCCTCTCACCTCGACCTCTCACAGTGCTGGGATTATGAGCATGAGCCACTGCACCCCACCTCATATTGTCCTTTCTCTTCTCCTTCCAAGACTAAGTCGGGCCCTCTTGTTGGGTTAATGGAAGCATTTGTACTTTGATGAGATTTGCTGTGCAGCTCCTGAAGAAAGTCATGGTTCTCAGTCCAAGTCCTAGGTTATTGGTAGGTGAGACGTGGGGTTGCTTTTCAACCCACGGGAAACAGTTCCTGTGCTCCTGATGCGTTTCATTGACAACAGGTGAGGAAGTATAAGAAAACTATCTTGGACCTGCTAGTGCATGGATTGTACGACCCTGTGAGCTCTGAAGTCATCCACGAGAGTATGAAGACTCTGACCATCATCCTGGGCAAGACCCAGGGGAAGGGGTTGGGCTCCTTCTTCACAGACATCACCCTTCAGACCAGGACCTTTTTAGACGACGTAAGTGGGGCACTCTGGAAAGTTCTGGGCCACTGAAACCGAAGTGGGATTAGAAATGTGAGCCGTGGTGGTTTGCTGCTCAGAGAGTAAGTTCTCTGTTATTTACTGAACACCTCTGATTGACTAAAGCACATCTTATTGAGAGACCAGTGCTGTGCCCGTGGTTAGGGAGACCATGTAAAGTTGTGCAGGATTCCATCTTCACCCCAGGGAATTTTCATTTTAATAGGGAAGTGAGTATGCATACACCGATGGTGGGGATAATGCTAGCATGCATTCAATGCTCTTATATATGTTTAACAATAGCAGTGGTTGGCATTTAGTGAGCGCTTACTGTGTGCCCTCCACAGTGCTAGGTGGTTTGCATGAATCATCTCACATAAGCTTTACAGTAACCCTGTGAGGTGGGCAATGTGATTATCTTTACTTGTAGATGAGGAAACCAAGGCACAGATAGGTTAGAGGCTGCCCAGCATTCATGGGTCTGGTAAATGGATGTGAGACCACATCTTCTGTCTATGGGGCTGCAGTCTTAACGAAGGATCACAAGACAGACAAAGCACTAAGTGCATTGGTATGCTGTTCAGTCTGAGTCCACGAGGAGTCAAGCTAACAAGCTTGCCTGCCACAGCTATTCTCTGAAACACAAGACCTGCAGAACAGAGAACAGACCCTTTATTTACTCACAGAGCGGCTCGTATCAGTTCCCACACCCTAATTCTCCATAGAGCAGCACAGTGAGAGCCACATGCACCAGCATGACAGGAGAGGAAGAGAGGCCTTGAAGTTATGAAGCGTGGGGCACATTTGCCCCTCCTGCCTCCAGAGAGACACAGGGAGATGTTTACTCTTGAATGTAAACCATTCCTCCCCGGAGAGAGGCCAGGATGGTCTCTACCTCACCACTCTGGAATGTAAGCAAATGTCTCAGGGACATGGCTCTCAATCTCTCTGGAGGCGCCATCTGAACTTCTGGAACTTGTTTTCCATTCAGCCGTTTTTCAAGCCCAGGCTGTCTGCGGATTTTGGTTAGAAGGCCCTGGTCATATAGAAACATCGAAACTCTCATGCAGAGTGGTTTGCTGACAGTTTGCATCTCTATTATAGACAGTATTCTTCACTCTGTCTGATGCTATGCTCACCTGTGCATGTGTTTCCCACTGGTTGGTTGTCGGACTCCTGGGGCGCCAGTATTTGCCTAATGCATCTCTATATATCTCATAGGGGTAGGGTTTGGGTGAGGTACATTCTCAATTAGAGTTGGTTGACTTGAATCTCACACACACACACACACACACACACACACAAACTGGTGGAGCAGTGAAGAAAATATCAATTAGAGTTGGTTGACTTGAAACACACACACACACACACACACACACACACACACACTAACTGGTGGAGCAGTGAAGAAAATATCAATTAGAGTTGGTTGACTTGAAACACACACACACACACACACACACACACTAACTGGTGGAGCAGTGAAGAAAATACAACCTCAAGCCCGGCACAGCGGTTCACATCTGCAGTCACAGCTACTCAGGAGGCTGAGGCAGGAGGATTGCTCGAGCCCCAGGAGTTTGAGGCTAGCCTGTTAACATAGACTTGATCTCTAAAAAATTTTAAAAGCAAACAAACAAAAAATCCGGAGGCAATTTCTGTATCACTGTTCTAATTTTTTTTTAGAAATACAAAATTATTAGTGGTGATCAGTCTTGCTGAGTGTCTGTGACCCCCCAGTTCTAGGTGCCTCTCGCCCCCTGAAGAGGCCACCCCTGCCCTGTCCCCTCTGGTTAACCTGGAGCTGGACTAGACCATGAAACATTGATATAAAAACCCAGGCATCAAGAATCAGGAGTCCAGATTACTACACTGGCTCTCTGTTACCTGGTGAAATGCCCTAGGCCTTGGTCTCTTTACCTGGAAAGATGGTACTTCGATCAAACAGCTCATCTTGGAAAGAAAGAAAGGGCTGAGCCCACTGACATGCGATCAGGTACAAAACAACCAATCAGACGAAAAGCAGGCAGAACTGGGAGGATGCCAGGGAAAAAAACATGATTATTGTATCTGCTACAGATGGGAGAAACTCAGGACAAAAGTGAAGAGGGGTGTCTGGACAGAAATGCTAGGAGTCATAAACAGGGGACTGGTAGAAAGGATTTTGATGCAGAAAAGAAAAAGACGAAATAGAAAAACTCCTTTACGTATTGACATGGAAAGAGCTCCCAGACTGACTGATGGAAAAATCAGAGTGCATAACCACAGTGGCAAGGTATACCTCCATCCATACAAAAAAGAGGGAAAGGACCATATGATATAAGTTTTCCTTTTTCTTCTTTATTTTCTGAAGAGATGCGCACAAAACGTCTAACTTTTTTAGTTTGTGGAGAGGAAAATTGGGTGGCAGATGGCAAGGAGGAGGAAGGACATATTTTCCTATTGACTTTTTTGGTTATTTTGAATTTTGAGCCCTGTAAATGTATTCTGTCTCCAAAATGTGAAAGGATGAAAGAAAAAGCTGGGAAACTGGGAGTGGCACTAGTGATTCCTCAGGCTCATCCTCCACGATATTCTGCTGGAGACGAGGTCTATTGAGGACTCTGCCCCTCTCCTTGCCAACCTAGCCACCAGCGGCCTTAGACTGGCTCTCACAGCCCACCCCTGCTATGTACATCCAAGAATGAGGGTTGTGATATGTTCTGATGCTGTTGCCTTTGGGTGATGACCTGGCTTTGTCGTTGCTCTGTTGATGGGAACCCCACAGGAGAATGATAACCTGAGATACTCAGCCTTCGTATTGTTTGGGCAGTTGGCTGCCTCTGCCAGGCGGAAGTGGAGAAAGTTTTTCACCGGTCAGGTCAAGCAGACACGGAGTTCCCTCCTGATCCATTTACGGGATAGAAATCCCCAGGTTGCCAAGGTAAGAACTTGACTCTTCAGCCAACTGTGTGGAACATCCATGTTGTTCACCGATGCAGTTATGGTTTTGCCACAACCCTTCCTTGGGCTCCAGCTGGTGCAATGGTGGATTCTTCGCAGGCATCTCTGTGCATCCCAGATGAGGTGTTTCCTCAGTGTGTGATCTCTCTCTGAGCAAGGGCGTTGTTCTCCATTTGCTCAAGCCCGGCACCTGTTGATCCTAGATAAGATCAGGGTAGTGGAGTGGGAGGCAGAGGAGTGCAGGTTTCACCAGAGGCACAGCAGCCCCCAGAGTGAGAAGGCTGGTTTATGCCCAGTCAGCTTTTGCACTGTGTCTGGTATAGATTTTCCATCTCTGGCTTCTTAACTCCCTACAGAAGTTTGTTATATTTTGGGGGAAAATGTGTCCCAGCATGGCTGGATCAACTTTAGGCCTGCTTTGGAATAGGACTTGGTGAATGTTTCAAAACCACTGGGAGCAAAGGATCCTTTTTTTTTTTTTTTTTTTTAGTTGGAGTCTCAGTCTCACTGTCACCCAGGCTGGAGCGCAGTGGCATGCTGACAGCCACTCCAGCGTTGACCTGCCGGGCTCCAGCGATCCTCCTACCTCAGCCTTCTAGGTAGCCAGAACTATAGGTATGCGCTACCATTTTATTTATTGTATTTTATTTATTGTAGAGATGAGGTCTCGCCAAATTGCCCGGGCTGGTCTCGAACTCACAGGCTCAGGCAATCCACTCGCCTCGGCCTCCCAAAGTGCTGGGATGGCAGGCTGAGCCACCAAGCCCCGCAGGGAGCAAAGGATTCTGATAAACCACTTGTCTTCTTTAAGTCGCTGGGGGTGGGAGGAGGTAGGGGGAAGGAGACAGAGTTTAGCAATCCAGTACTTTTTTTTTTTTTTTGAGTTTGAGTTTGAGTTTGAGTCTCATTCTATCCCCCTGGCTGGAGTGCAGTCACAATCCCTGCTACTGCAGCCTCAACCTACTATGCTTAGCTGATCCTTCTGTCTCAGACTTCCAAGTAGCTGGGACTACAGGTGCACGTCACCATGTCTGACTGATTTTTGATTTATTGTGGAGACGAGCTCTTGCCCTACTGCCCAGGCTGCTCTCAGCCTCCCAAAGTGCTGGGATTACAGGTACAAGCCACCATGCCTGGCCCAGTACTACTTTTGATGGGACAGTAACAAGGGCTGTGGTAAACTATGCCCTTCTCTCTGGTCACCACATTAGACATGGCTGTTTTATAAGCTTGTGTCCTTTAAGGTTCAAGATTTCAAACTACCTGGATGTCCCTTTCCCACTGTCAGTGGCCTCCTGACCACAGGTTGGGTGCAGTCCCCTGGGATAGCTTTCCTCGCTTGGGATCATAGATGTCTCTAATGTTTTGGACAATAAAATGGGAACGTTATTTTTCTCAGGCCTGCAGAACAACTTTTCGAGCCTGTTCTCCATATCTGAAACCGAGGAAGGAATACAGCTTCCAGAGTGAAGAAGATCAAAGAAACCCTAAACTCTGCCGACAGCTGGTGAGTGAGCCCGGGTGGGGGAGAATTCTCCTAGGTCTCTGCCCTCCTGGTGGTGAACGTGGGAGGTGGCCAAGCACGCAGGGCGTTGCCCCCCACACAGCTACTCAGGCGACGGCGCTCCAGGTGTCATTGATCCACCATCCAAAGTAAATGGCAAAACACCCGGGGGATTATCCCTATGCACAGATACATCGGCAGTTTCCGTTCAGGCTCCCAGCTGAACTCAGGGGATGCCTCCACTCCTCCCACCCGCTCCTCTTCAAGACGACGGGTCCCCTCCAGGAGGTGTGCTGAGCCCCCCTCCCGTGTGCCTTTGCTGATTCCTTCCAGAGCCACTGCCATCCTGAGCTCCTGCAGTTCTTCTACGCAAATAAGATTCTGTAATTGCAGCGCAGCAGGGAAATGCCCCCGTGTGAGCAGATTGCTGCGGCTGTGTGCTCTCCTTTCAGGAGTGTGATGGAAAGGAAGACGTCAGGAGAGCAACAGGTGGCCAAAACAGCACCATGGACTTTGTGATTAGGCTTGAAGCAGACTTCTACGTTGCTTTCACGTCCCTCACTTTTCCCATATAACTTGATAATCAGGTGCAAACTTTCTTTAAAACGTTTCAAGCGTATGTAGAGGCATTGCTTATCTCTTGACTGTTTCCTTCTTAAGTTCATCCCTGTCACCTGCCTTTAATCGTTAATATTTAATTTATGAGGCTTAGTAGAATAAACTTTAAGTTTTCTAAAAAAAACTTTAAGTTTTCTGAAAAAAAATACTTGCAGTTGATACTTTGCTATTTGCTATGGATATCTTTTCTCGGCAAGATTTACTTGAAGTTGGCCAAGACGCTGGCAGATTTCCTTTGAAAAACTTGGCCATGGCAGGTCTTTCTGCCATGAAGCTTTCTTTTGCTCTTCTTTCTCTAACAAACTTTGCTCGAAAGCTTTAAAATAAAATAAAGTTGGCCAAGATGCTAAGGAGGTAGCTTGCAGGGGTATCTGTAGCTTCTCCTAGTTTTAAACAGTCACCACTTCCGAGATCATCTTAAATAAAAGTTAATAAAAAAAAAAAAACCTATAAAGGATGTGTTGAAAGTCCTCAGACTAGTGATAACTTATGGAATTATAATAGTAGGTATAACATTACTGAGAGTGTTTACAATTTATCAGGCACTGTGGAAGTGCTATTTGCCAGCATTATTTAATACTCAACAGCCCTATGAGATAGGTACTATTATTATCCTCATTTTAGAGACGAGAAAGCTAAGGTACAGGGAAGTTAAGTAACTTGCTCAAGGTGACTCAGGAAATGGTGGAGCCAGAGTTCAAATTGACTCCTTGAGCTCACTCTATTGCCATGCTATCCTGCCTCTTCATGGAATGACTGATGAATGGTTAGGAATGTAGAAAAACAAACAAAAACCAAAATTAGCTTCTTAGCTTCTTCTCTTCTATGAAACCCAGTTAATGTTTGCTTTTTATGCACTAAGTATACATTTTCATTAATTTAATTTATCTGAGCCAAGTGCATCACTTCTTGGCTATCATGCCAGTTTTTGGGTGATCAAGCCTAGTTATCTGAGGTGTCGCATCACTCTTACAAAAAGTTTTAAGACTTCTCTTAGCCCTTCCTGCCAAATTGCTTCCCAAGCTCCTACAGAAATTCCACCACTGAACCACCACTGGACTCGGTATCCAACCATGCCTGGAGCTTTGTGGTCGGTCTTGGAAGTGGAAAGATCAGCAAGGACGGAAAACGCAAGAGGGTGACAGAGCCACGGAGGGCTCCTAAGTGACGTTCTGAGAACCAGGAGCCAAATGTTCTGCTGTGGCTCCCAAAGACAGGGCCATGCGGCACAGGCGAGGGGATGAGGAGAGCCCGAGGCAAAAGGGTTGAGGAGCCGGCAGAAGGCCGCAGGGGCCGGGCGGGGTGGGGCTTCTTCCTTCCTGTCCTGAAGCTGAGGAGCTCGACAGAGGAGTTCCCAGGAGGGACCCAGGCTGGAGAGCAGAGGGATGATCCGAGTTGTGGCACCCCCACTCTGGGTGCTGTCCTGTTTGAAACTGTGCTGCAAGGTTGGCTCAGAATTTGTGCGGTTCCGTTAAGTGATCAGTGAGCGGCCCAAGAAACAATTGCACTCCACTGGCATTCAAAAAGTTAGGGATGGGGTGAGGCGAGTGAATGGCATGCTCTAGAGCAGAAAAATCTATGCAGTCATGTCCCTCCACCCATTAAAACGGTGGAAGATGCTGCTGGATCATTTGGCCTTAAGGGTTCATGAGAGACTCTTACTTCGGTGGCCCCAATGAACCATGACTCCTGACATCCACGTGCTCACACAGTCCCCTCCCTTGACTCTGCGGCCAGCTGTAACCAGGAGACTGTGGTGGGAGTGGCACTGTGCAGGTTCTAGAAGCCCTGGCAGCTTCCTCTTTTGCACTGGGGGGAAACCAGTTGCCACCCAAGAGGTTGAACTGCCAGGAGCAAAGGATAATGGCTGAGATCACCCGGTGGAGGAGAATGGAGACACCCAGCCCCTGGCACAGTCTGAGGCTCAGACACACGACACACGTTGGCCTTTCCAGCCAGACCCCAATCCTCCAGGCTCTTCCAGCTAACATGCGGAAAAGAGACACATCGCCATCACGCCTGTCTTGACTGCAGAACTGTGAGCAAGAAACCAGATGACTGTTGTTTTATGTCATTAGCTTTTGGATAGTTTGTCACACAGCGATAAGTAAGCCCAAAAGCTTTTTAAACCTATATGTATATGTATGTGCATTTTAATATAAATATTAAAATATGTGTACTTTTTCCCTGCTCTATTGGAGTTGCTGAAGGCAAGACCCTGTCTTGTGTATCTTTGTAACTCCCATGTGGCCACCGCAGAAATACTCAGTTAGGTGCTAAGTGAATGTTGATTAGGGAGGAAATAAGTGAGAAAGTCATTTGAAACTGTCACTCGTTTTTGGGAGGAGTCCATTTTGACAGATTGGGGTCATCATTTCACACATTATGATCGAGCTACGTTACTTTTATGCTTGTGTGTTTCATGTTTCCCCTTCCCCAGAAGATGCCTGTTAATTTGAATGCCAACCAAAAGGTAGTTGCTCTCACATTTCTTACATTTGAACATTGGACATTGAACAGTTGAATGAAAGAAAGAAAAAAGAATTCCCAATTGCTCCCGTGCTAAGTGCTCAGGGTAGAGCTGTGCACAAAACTTCATCCTTGTGTTCAGAGTGCTCATGAGATGGGTCTTTCTCAAAGGGAGGGGAGAGAGGGAAAGGAAAGACAGAGAAGGAAGCTGTGAATCTAACAGGTGCAGCCAATCCTGCTAATCGGTGTGAACCAAGCCTGTGAAATACCGGTCAATAGTCGACTTTGTTGGGGGAGTGATTCACACATCATCAAATATACTAGAGTGTGTTTTAGAAAGAGAGAGAAACAACAGCTGTGTTGGGTGGTGAACAGTTAGCCTTGTACATAAGGCAGCCATGTGTGCTTTTCTGCATTTTCCAAGTCTTCAGCAATGAGTTTGTATGCCTTTTATAATCAAAACACAAGCAAAAAATGCCATTTTACAAGTGGAAACACGCCCAAACATGTAAGGGATATGCTTTGGACAGCCTGGGAGGTTATTGTTCACTCTCAGTAGTATGTTTGCCTTTGCCCTTGTGGGACGTTTTTGTTTAACCCTGTTGACGATACAACTTGTTGATGACAGATAAAATGGCTTATGGTTGATTATTGCTGTATTTATGTTACTGAACTTACATTATTTCAGTCTGACCATAATACAGTAAGTCTTTGAAGATTTTTTAAAAAGCTTTTAAAGAAAGTTTACTAGAGAAAGAAGAGAGAAAATAAAGGGAGACCTGCCAGAGCTAGCACTGGCCAGAGGAACACCCTGAAGATTCTAATAGAAACCAACCTATCATTTCCATAGCCCTTCCTCGATCCCTACTGCCTGGAATACTTTGCTCTCCAGTTCCTCTTCTTTAGAGGTGGAGCAGAGCACATGGGAGGATGCAGCTTGGCTTGCCACCTACCTGTGTAGCTTTGGCAAGCCAACACACCCAGCCTCAGTTTACTGGTCAGTAAAACGAGATAACTCAACACACAGAGTTGCTGGGCTACAGAGACTCTCTTGGGTTTTGCTGAGCACTTGGCACAGTGCTTGGCACACAGGAGATGCCGAGGAAATGTTAATTGTTTTTGCTCTTCACTCCCAATCAACTCTCCAGGCATTGTTTCTTTTCTTCTTGAATCTGCCCAGGTCTTCAGAGAGGTCCACTGGTAGTTTGAGTATGACCTTAATCCTCTGATCCTGGGAGCAGCTTCCGGATCCTTCTCCTCACCAGTTCTCTAAGAACATAGCTTTGAGCCTTGTCTGCCTTGGGCATTAAAAAAAGATGGGCTGAATTTACTGAATTGCAAGTGCTAGTGCCTTGACTAAGCACAAATCTGTCACCCGATAGGCTTTGGAATCTTAATAAAAGCAAGAACCATAACTGAATGAGAATAACAAGTGGTTCTTTCTCACTAGAACTTTGTTGGGGTGTTATGAATGCTCAGAGCAGGAGCAATGCCTTTGTGTGCTCTCGAGATGGTCCCGTTAGGTTCTGTTCATTCCATCCTAATATTCCCAACAGCTGTTAGTAATTCTGTCTCTTCTCTTTTAAGTAATCTTTTGTTAATAATCAACACCCCACTTTCCCAGTGTGACTGCTGTGATTATGTTCCTTTCAAGGGGATGAATTTCCTATGGCAGTTTGCAAATGCTAACCAGGTAAAGGCCCAAATGTCTCCCTGCAGGGAGGAAGTGTTTTTCAGAAATGTAGGCCAGAGAGTTCAACTGTCATTTCCTAAGTCACCCTGCGAGGGGCACATGCCTTGCGCACAGCAAAAGTGCACGCAGGAGTCCAAAGCTTTTCCACATGCCTGCCTGACTGCATCTGCAGATATGGAACCACCTGCTAGGTGAGGAGAGAAGCTCAGTTCTCATACCCGACATCAAGTGCACAGAAAGGACACTAGATTTGGTGTCAGAAGGCCTGGCTTTACAAGCTAGCATTACTGACTGGCTGATTATCTTGAGCAAATCACATACACTGAAGTTTCTTTCTCCGTAAAACAGGGGCAAAACCCACGGCATGGGATACTCTCATGAGCAAATGAGGCAGTCTGTGTAAACTGTCCGACGTTGCCCTAAAATGAAATGAAATGTTTGTGTTTACTTGACAGACACTCATTCTTTTTTTTTTTTTTTTTTTTTTGAGTAGGAGTCTCACTCTGTCGCCCAGACTGGAGTGCAGTGGCCGCTCCCGGCCACCGCAGCCTCGACCTGCTGGGCTCCGGCGATCCTTCCGCCTCAGCCTTCTGAGTAGCCGGCATTACAGGTGCGTGTTACCACGCCTGGCTAATTTTTTGATTATTGTAGAGATGAGGTCTCGCCTGCCCAGGCTGGTCTTGAACCCGTGGGCTCAGGCAATGTACTCACCTCAGCCTCCCAAAGGCGCAGGATTACAGGCTGAGCCACCGAGCCTGGCCAGACACTCATTCTTAGAGCCGACATACAAGTGGAAGGGTGGAAAGCCTGAACACAAATCCCAATTTAAAAGCAACAAATAATTAGTATGCAAAAAAATTTTAAACATAAGAACAATAAAATGACATGATATATCATTTTACATAAGGATGCTTTTCCAGATAATGAATACTACTGTTACATGTAAAATTAAGATTCAACTTATAATTTGAACACCTATCCATTTGTCCAGTTGCATCCAAACCTTTTTGTTTGATAGGAAGAGTTACCTTCAGAAATTAGGTCCAGGTGTAAACACAGATCCCGGTAGAACAAAGGTCTTTCAAGATTAAACATTTAACTGTGCAAATTCCATTAGCTTCCTAATAAAATTTCCTCTCTTTGTCTGATAGCTAATGGAGAAGCCAGACTTATAAATAAAAATAGTTTAATCACTTAAACAAGCAAACTGTATTTAATACAGGATATTGTGTTTGGTCCCTCAAGTCAAACATTTTAATTTAGGAAACTGAATTTGCCCCCGTAAGTTGTAAAATGCGCTCACACGCTTTGAATTGATTTATCCACCACTCTGCACTCTTCCTTCCTTTGATTCCTCTAATATTAGGAACAAACTTAAGCCAGAAGCTATTTATGACTTGATTAGGGAAAAAGAGTTGTTTTTTGTTTGTTTCTTTGTTTGAGTCGAGGTCTTACTCTGTTGCCCCGGCTGTAGTGCAGAGGCTCTGTCACAGCTCACCACAGCCTCAAATTCCTGAATACAAACCATCCTCCTGACTTTACCTCCTGAGTAGCTGAAACTACAGACATGTGCTATCATGCCCAACTAGCTTCTTTTTAATTTTTTGGTAGCGATGAGGGCTCACTGAGTTGACCAGGCTGGTCTTGAACTCCTGGGCTCAAGCAATCCCCTGCCTCAACTCCCAAAGTGCTAGAATTACTGGTATAAGCCACTGCTCCCAGCAAAAAATGAAAATTTTAGTATACTTGGATTTAAATCTGCTAGAGTGATAGTTTATTTACTAGCTGTTAGGGTTCAGACGGACAGGGTGAGGGTGGAGAGGCGCAGGGAGGCGCGCAGCACTGCCGGAGCTGGCAAGCCAGAGGTGCTGCGCTGGAACCCAGAGATCCATGTAAATGCAAAGAATTGCAACACACAGAGGTGAGAGAAGAAAAGATTTACTTAAGAAAAGTTCACCCCCCACACTCTAGGTGAGGGTGGCCTCGTAGCCCCCAGAGTCCTGGCTTAAATCCTTCTCTTGGAGATGTTGCACGTGACTGCCGTGACTGCTGTGACTTCCTTGTCGACCACCTGTGGATGTCTTGGAGAACCTGTGACACAGAGACCCACTGATGTCCACCCACATGATCACAGCCCCTAGAGAAAGGCGTGACAAGGATTCTAATGCTCCTGCACCTTCCCGAACGACATTCCTTAGAGCCAGTGGAGGGTGCACCTCCCTTTATCTCCTAGGCAGTCCCAGGGGTAGCTTCAGGGGATCCTTGGCTCCCCTGTAGACAGCGCCCAATTTGCTGAAAGATCGAATCCCCACCTGCTCCCCCTCTGAGCGGTCATAACTTTTGTAATTACAAGTTTCATGACTTTTACAGTCCTTGCCCAATGCATGATGTCCTGGGCCTTGTAAATTCCCTTTGCTTTAGGCTAGCTTGATTGCCACTATGAGATACCTCTGATACCTGGAAGTCTGTTTCTGAAAAGACAAAGTCGGTAAAGTTAATTTTGCCTAAAGTGTGCATTTCTCCAAAAGCATAGCTTCTACTTTCTCATCATTGTGTCAGGGTTTAAGAACAAGGTGAAAAATGGCTTCCCACTCTGGGTCTGTCCTTTCACCAGCTCCTAACAAACCTGAGAAGAGTAAACACAGGAATCTGTGATTTTCTGACTAGCAGTAAAATCTATACAATGTGGAGAGTGGTGGATTAAATCAATTCAAAGCTAGTGAGCTCATTTTATAACTTAAGAGAGCAAATTAAATTTCCTAAATAAAAATGTTTGACTTGAAGGACCAAACATAATTTCCTGTATTAAACACACTCTGCTTGTTTAAGTGATTAAACTATTTTTACTTTTAAGTCTGACTTCTTCTCATTAACTACCAGTAAATAAAGAGAGGAGATTTTATTATGAATGTAATGGAATTTGCACAGTTAAATCTGTTTCATCTTTGCTCTGCCTGGATCTGTGTTTACACCTAGACCTAAATCCTAACCTCCTCACTCTCAGCTTTCCTGAGAAAAGTAATGGCTGGGCCACCATTCTGGATTTCACAGAGTCTTTTACTAAAAATGACTTAGACTTCATGCCAGTGGAAATCGAAGCCTGTGTCTTCTGGTTTCCCCAGTGTTGATGCGTGACCGTCCCCAGCTATGTGATTTCACGTCTCAGCCTGTGGGAAGGGTGGAGTCTGAGGGGATGGGGTTGGATGGCCCCTTTGCTAGGGGCATCTGAATCTCGCCCTCTTTGTTTCTAAGAGTTTCTGGAGCTGGAGCCCAAGGTGTGGCTAAGGACAGGCAGCCTGTGGCGGAGGGTTGAGCTTCAGCGCTTCCATTTTCAAAGTTACTGGGGTAAGAGAGCAAATAATTCATGGTGAGCTCTTAGCTAATGAAAGTCACCGCCAACGTTTTTTCACGGGCGAGCTTAAAGCCATCATTAAAAATAAACAAGTATGCTGTGGACATGACCATAAAAAATTTCCCACTAGGTTTTCTATCTGTTACCGTGTTAGCAATCAGCCTATTGGGAACATTTTATTGAAAACAACAACAACAACAAAAACATAACACTTTAATGGAAAAATGATGACTATTTTCAAAGAAATCGTGCAAAGAATAACCTCATTTTATAGTTTTGCAAATATCTTATTAAATATCTGGCTTAATAGAAAACATCTGGATTCTTATATATATTCGCACATTTAATCTGTTATACTACATTGTTTTGGTTTAAGTATATGAAAATCTGGCCTCACACAAATAAGTAATTAGAAAATGGAGATATACTCTAGTAATCTTTTCTGATAATTGTGGATATTATTCTTCAGTATTATTCCAAATCTGACAAGGTTATGTACAATGTAGGTTCTGAAATCCTATCAGAGAACATTTTGTACTTTGTTGCATAAAATCCATTGGTGTCTCATGCTCTTTGAATGAGTGGATCTTTCACCCATGCATAATTTTGTAACATCATGCACTGATTGGTTATTTGAAAATATTGGTTCAATAAGTTATAAAGATTTTCTAAATGTCAACACATTTAATTAATAATACCACTAACCTTGTCAGTAAAGTCTTGAGAAGCTGTCAAGCTTCCAAAATTCTAATTTTGTGGTTTAAAACCACCACTTTTATCATTGTATCAATGTCAGTTTTCCTTAAAGTGACAGGCCAAGTCATTACCTCTCAAGTAAGTGTTTGCCAAATACCCAAGTCTGAATAAACTACTGGTCATTCAAAAAAAAATAAATAAATAAATTAAAAAAATAAAATAAACAAGTAGGCCGTGCTTGGTAGCTCAGCCAGTCATCCCAGCACTTTGGGAGACTGAGGCGAGTGGATGGCCTGAGCCCGCAGGTTTGAGACCCGCCCGGGCAACTTGGAGAGACCTCGTCTCTACAATAAATAATAAAAAAAATTAGCCGGACGTGGTAACACGGACCTGGAGTTCCAGTTCCTTGGAAGACTGAGGAGGAAGGATTGCCGGAGCCTGTCTTCCGGCCTGGGTGATGGAGTGAGGCTCCAACTAAAATAATAATAATAATAAATAAATAAGATAAGCAAGTAGCAAACAAACAGCACACCCATTGCCTCTTCTGCAGCTCACTCCTCTCCTCTCCCCTCTCTGGTCTCATCCTGGCCCCCATGTGGGAAGTAAATCCAGCTTGTGGGATGCGTGGGGTCTTGCAGAAAGGGGTGAGGGCAAGACCTCTCCCTAGGCAAGGCTGGCTCAGAGGGCTTTCCTGCTGGGCAGTGTGTGTGGTGAGGGGGTGGAAATCGCTTGCCACCTCGAAAGGTAACCCCGCCCTTCCCATCGAGAACAGAGCCACCCCAGAGGCCTGTCAGGCCCACCTCCTTATTCTTTTCCAGACAGCCCTTCCACCCGGGCTCGCTTCTGTTGGGTGAACACGCAACATTCAGTGTCGTCTTCGTCCTCTGCGGTGGTTACTAATGGTGCCTGTAGCCAGTTACAGCAGGAGTGGAGGCTGACGGGCTGCAAGCACCTCACACCGCCCTGCCCTTGCTGGAGCAACCAGCAGCACGCGCTGTGTTATCACAGTCAGTCAGGATTGCTGTCCGTCCTCCTCTCCCTGCCATCAGACTCATTTCATTGTTTTTGTTTTGAGTTGGAGTCTTACTCTGTCGCCCAGACTGGAGGGCAGCGGCCGCTCCCGGCCACCGCAGCCTCGACCTGCTGGGCTCTGGCGATCCTTCCGCCTCAGCCTTCCGAGTAGCCGGAGCTACAGTCGCGCGCTACCATGCCCGGCTGATTTTTTGATTTATGGTAGAGATGAGGTCTCACCAAGTAGCCCAGGCGGGTCTCGAGCCCACGGGCTCAGGCAGTCCACTCACCTCAGCCTCCCAAGGCGCGGGGTGACAGGTTGAGCCACCGAGCCTGGCTCAGACTCGTTTCTTACTACATTTAAGCGTATCTCTTCGACTGACTTCAACACTGCTAAGTGGCATTGAGTCCAAAAACTGGGGGCGCGTATCTTTGTGTGTGGTGTGTGGTGCATACGTGGGAGATGTGTGTGCCCATGTATGTTTGAGGAACTCTCCTTCAGAGAGAGAAACTCTTCCAAATACACACTGCTTATCAAGGAACCGTGCCCCACATCTTTAAAATAAAGCAGACAAACAAATAAAATCAAGGCATATGTACATAAAGGAGAGAGTGCTAGAAAATCCCGTGATAGAATCACATGGCTGCCACCTTGACAGTCCTGCCCAGCCAGATCCTCTCCTC
>NW_007250776.1:274246-317876 GCF_000164805.1 Carlito syrichta | reverse complement strand
CAGCCGACTCTGGAGGTTGAGCCTCCCCCAATCCCCAACTACACTCTTAAGAATTCAGGGCCCTTGGAGACGCACCAGGCCCGATGCGGTCTTTTGCTCTATTAGAAAACACACTCACTGGCCGGGCTCGGTGGCTCAGCCTGCGATCCCAGCACTCTGGGAGGCCGAGGCGAGTGGATTGCCTGGTTGGAGACCAGCCCGAGAAACTTGACAAGAGCTCGTCTCTACAATAATTCAAAAATTAGCTGGGCAGGGTAGTGCACACTTGTTGTTCCAGCTACTTGGAAGGCTGAGGCGGAAGGATCGCCGGAGCCCAACAGGTCGAGACTGCGGTGACCAGGAGCGGCCACTGCACTCCAGTCTGGGCGAAAGAGTGAGACAACTCAAAAAAAAAGAAAAAGAAAAAGAAAACGTGTTCACTGTTAAGAACTGCTGATCTTTTCCTGGGACCTCCATGTGGAAGGACTGACTGAAAGGCTGCCGGCATGGCTGGCCGGGCACGAGCGGTCACCTCGGCTTTGGCTGCTGTGGGGTGGCCCTGGAGGGAGAAGTGCTCTGTGTGTGATCGTGGCTAGTGGCCGTGTCAACCAGAGGCCGCCTCTGCGGCACGGGGGTGGGCGTGCTCCGGGCCCTCCCCATGTCTCTCCACGGCCTGTGACATCCCTTGGCGTCTCCCCCTTCAGAGTCTCCTGACCGTGAGGGAACTCGGCCCTGGGTGTACCCCGTGCCACCCCTCAGCCTGCCGCATTGCACCGTGGGACAGGCAGAGAGCTGCCGGGATGGGAGACTCCAGCCCCAGTGCTCTGCAGGGGAACTGTGAGGAGCCGGGAGGGAGGAGGGAAGGGGGGAAGCGAGGCCTGGGCAGAGATAAAGATTCCCAGACCCTGAGGAGACAGCCGTAGTTGTAGTCCCGGGACGTGGGGCTCCCGTCGCGTGGGGCCAGGCCCCGTCGCGCAAGGAAGCCCCGAACGCTCGACCGGTCTCCCCTCGGCCTCTGGGAGAAGACCAGCACCGCCGTTCAGACATCTGGGGGGACGCCGCCAGGCTAGGTCGGCGTGCCTCTACCAACAGCTCTGTGACCTTGTGGGAGTTGCTCTTCTTAAGGGCTTCATCTTGTTGATTTTATTTTCTTGTTTTATTTTATTTTTTGGGGTTGGAGTCTCACTCTGGCACCCAGACTGGAGTGCAGTGGCCGCTCCCAGCCACCGCAGCCTCGACCTGCTGGGCTCCGGTGATCCTTCCGCCTCAGCCTTCCGAGTAGCCAGAATTACAGGCATTCACTAGCACGCCTGACTGATGTTTTGATTTATTGTAGAGATGAGGTCTCGCTGCCCAGGCGGGTCTCAAACCCGCGGGCTCAGGCCATCCACTCACCTCAGCCTCCCAAAGCGCGGGATTACAGGCTGAGCCACTGAGCCTGGCTTCATTTTGTTGATTTTAAATGGAGGGAGGTGAGTTCGTCTCAAGTGCTCCTTCGATTGTGCATCCGCTATTTCACCACCTCTCACAGAGTTTAATCCTCAGCCATGTTTGCCCAGGACCGAGAGTCTTTTCTGGGTCACAGGACGTTCTGTGCTAAACTGGGACAGTCCGAGCAAACCAGGACAAGGCCAGCGACAGAGCTGACCCGAGAACCCAAGGAGCCACTGAATGGTGTGGGGAGAGGGGGCTTGCGCAGGAGGTCGGCGGGGGGAGCTGTGGTACAAAGCCACCCTGAGCTTCCCTGGAGCCGCTCCGACCCCAGAATGATGGAAGGGTGTGGGCGTGGGGCCAGCGGGCCGTGTTCTAGGCCGTGCATCCATCCCATGCCTCTTCCAGCCCCCAGCTGCTGTGTCAGCCCCCAGGCGCGTGCGGCCGAGGGCAAGGCCCTCAAGGGGTCTGTCTGGGTCTGTCGAGGGTCCCACAGCCTTCCCCACTCATTGATGGCGAGGTTGCAAGAAACAGACTGTTCCTGGACCGCCCTCCCCCCAAGAGGGTCCTTCCAGGACACAGCCTAGCACGGGCGAGTGTAAAAATGGTCATCACTGCTGTTTTCAAAAAGTGGGACGTCCTCCCGGCCCTCTCTCCTTGAATAGCAATTCTTTCCGGCCTGTTTCCCCGGGACCCAGGGGGACAGCTTGCCCGTGTGTCCACGCTGCCACTGGGTCTAAGGCCTCAGGTGCAGTTCCCAGCGTCACACAGGACGCTGCTTTCCAGGGCTCCTTGGCAGCGTGGCCCTAGCTGCCCAAGAGTCACTGAGAGGGGCTTAGAATTGCCCACTCCTGAAAACCCCGAATTCGAAGGTGAGAGGTGGGGCGTGGGCGTCTGTGCAAGGGGCCTCTAAAAGCCCCTGGCGTGTTCAATGCACAGCCTGGCTTGGGAGCGAGTGGTGGCTGTCAGTCAGATTGCACTTAGAATCACCTGGAGATGCCAGGCTGCACCACAAGTCTATGAAGTCAGACTTGCCAGGGAAAGATCCAGGCACCCAGACACCCAGGGGAGTGTCAATGAATACAAGCTTTATGGAAAGCAGTATGGAGACCACTTAAAGAACTAAAAGTATATCTGCCATTTAATCCAGCAATCCCCCAATAGGTATCTACCCAAAAGAACAGAGGTCTTTCTGCAAAAAAGACACCTTGGCCGGGCACGGTGACTCAAGCCTGTCATCCAGCACTTTGGGAGGCCGAGGCAAGAAGATTACCTGAGCCCAGGGGCACGAGATCTGCCTGGGCATCTTGGTGAGACCGCATTCCTACAATTAAAAAAAAAAATTAGCTGGGCATGGTAAAGTGCACCTGTAGTTCCGGCTACTTGGAAGGCTGAGGTGGAAGGATCACTAGAGCCCAGCGGGTTGACACTGGGAGGCCGTGAGCGTGCCACTGCACTCCAGCCTGGGCGACGGATGGAGTGAGACTCCCATTAAAAAAAAAAGTCACCCACACCCTCATGTTCTTCTCAGTACAATTCACAGTTGCAAAAATGTGGAATCATCAACCTAAATGCCCATCAGGGAAGAATGAAAATGTGGAATGTACACACTATGGAACACTATTCCGCTATCAGAGAGAATGAAATCGTGTATTTTGCAGCAACTTGGATGAAATTGGAGAGCATCAGCCCAAGCGAAATAACTCAGGACAGGAAAATCAGACTCTGCACGTTCTCACTTACAAGTCGGAGCTGAACTGAGGATCTGCAGAGTCGTAGGGGATGGGGTCACGGGCCCTGGAGACTCCGAAGGGGGAGAAGGAGTGGAAGGACAGAAAGACCACCCGTCGGCAGAGTGCGCACAGGCGGGGCGGGGGGGGGCGCGCTTAAAGCCCAGACCAAAAACCACTTGTACCCCCAAAGCTGTTGAAATTAAGAAACAACAATAAATTAGTCAGTCAACATTTAAAAAGTTCCCCAGGGGGCTTAAAAAGATGTAACGACATATCGATGGAGACATCATTCTTGGAGAAACAAGCCAGACACAGAAGCACAAGTCCTAAGTGCACTTATGTGAGCTTCCTGGAGGGGGTCAGACTCAGCAAGACGAAGAACAGAGTGGCAGTTTTCAGAGACTGGGAGGCGTGGGAGTGG
Source organism: Carlito syrichta (assembly GCF_000164805.1). Classification (NCBI taxonomy): domain Eukaryota; kingdom Metazoa; phylum Chordata; class Mammalia; order Primates; family Tarsiidae; genus Carlito; species Carlito syrichta. The sequence continues at coordinate 314,312 of NW_007250776.1, read as the reverse complement.
GGAGCTCGGGTTTCAGCTTGGGGCGATGGGACGTTCTGGAGAGAGGGGTGCTGAGGGCTGCCCAACAGCGGAAATGCACACAATGCCACTGAGCTGTCCACTTGAAATCATGAAAACGGTAAGTGGTGTGATGTCTGTTTTACCACAGTGCAAAAGGGCTGGTTGGATTAAGCCTCCAACATGTTAGGTCAGACCTGCAGCGGGGGGTCTCTGTGCAAAGATGCAAAGAACTGCACAGAAGTTAGATTATTTGGAAAGTAAATTACAGAGAGAGAGAGAGAGAGAGATTTACCTCCCCAAGGTAGAGGAGCGGATCAAAGCTAGAGGACACACCAGAGTTTAACAGAGCAACGGTGAAGGCTGCTTGACGTTTAATGCTTTCAAACATTCCCTTTGGTGTGGGACAGGCCGTTAAGGTGATTCGGGGCGGTCCTTTCCACGCCGTCATGAAGGGTCAGGCGAGCAGAGGTACTGCCGTCAGGTGACGGAAGGCAGGCCGACGGGCGGGCCAGCCCCGTGGTTGCTGCCATGGTGACGGGGTCTGTGCATGAAGGGCTGGTGGGGTTCGCTTGTTTACCAGACAAGCCGGGGGGGGGGGGGGGGGGCTGTTGCGAAACAACTATCAAGGGCTCCCTCTGAGAAACGGGTTCTGTCCTTGGCTCGTGATTAGAGGGCGAATTAAAGCGAACTGCTAGAAGACCGCAACAGAGCTGAGCAGTGTTAACCTGGCTGCTCATCGGGTGTGTGGACTCCGTCTTGTGTCCTTTCCGGGGTGCTGAGCAAGATGTGCCTGTCTATCCCCTGACCTCTAGTTCTCCTCCCAGAGAAGTCAGACCATCCGTCGAGTTTACCTAGTTTTCTGAGTATCCTGCTAGACGTGTTCTATGCATTTACAGGCACATTTGAATAGACATAGTTTTTTTCCCACTCAGGTGGAAATATTTCATCACTTTACTATATATGCTGCCCTTTTTTACTTAGCAATAAGCCTTGGAGATAATTTTCCTGTCAAGACATAAGAAAACAGCCTCATTTCAAAACAGTTTAGTGTTCGGTTGTGAGCTTGTTCTGTGACGCATTTAATCAGTCTCTGGTGACCCTGCAGACACCCACGCACCTCTCTGTTCGCTGCTGGAAGGACCAGTCCCCTTTGCATCCAGCCCTACAGGCAGCTGGGAGAACCACCAAGTGACAATGCTCCCGTGCACAGGGCCTGACTCCCTCCCTTCTGGAGCCACACACTGGGCTTCACCCGCTCATGCCGTCTGGCCAGACCTCGTGAGGGCCGGATAGACTCCTTGGCAAGAGGACTCCTTCTCCCAGGCCCGTCCTACAGATGACGCTGGGCAGCCGTTGTCCCCTCCGCCTCAGGTGGTCCGGGTCCACGGCGAAGGCCTCGTGGCGCCCCGCCTCTCCCTCTGCCTGACGGGAGCTAGCCTGGCCTTTCATGTGGATGAAGAGCCGCCGGCGCGGGGTGACTCGGGAGGTTTGCCCAGCCTGCCCACCCCGAGGCGTGTCCCTCACCAGCTCACCGTGCTCCCCTGATGCGGCTCACAAACGCTGGAAGATGCACAGTCTCACAGCTGCCAAGAGAAATGCAAAACAAAACCGCAATGACATGTTTTTTTATGAGCAGATTGGCAGTGATCAAAAAGCCTGACAACTCACCCTGCAAGTGAACATGTGGGCGACCAGGCGTTTTCCTATTCCTCGCTCCTGGGTGGGTGCAAATTGGAGCAGCCTCTAGGGAGGACAACTTGGCAATAAGTATCAGAAATGTTAATGCGGTGTGTTCTCACTGGCATGTAAAAGTTAAAAAAGTTGATCTCCTCAGCCTGTCATCCCAGCACTTTGGGAGGCCAAGGCAAGTGGATTGCCTGAGCCTGCGGGTTCGAGATCAGCCCAGGCAACTTGGCGAGACCTCGTTTCTACAGTAAAAAAAGTTGATCTCATAGAAGGAGAGAGTAGAATAGTGGTTACTAGAGACTGGGAAGGGGATAGGGAAGGACTAGCTAGAGGATACAAAGTTACAGCTGAATAGGAGGGATAAGTTCTAGTATCCCAGAGCACTGTAGGGCGACTGTGAACAACAATAATTTTATATATATACATATATACCTATACATATATAGAGAAAGAGAGAGAGAGAGTGTGTCAGAGTCTCACTCTGTTGCCCAGGCTGGAGTGCAGTGGCACCATCATGGTTCACCGTAGCCTCTAACTCCTGGGCTCTAGCTATCCTCCCCCCTAAGGACTCCCAAAGTGCTGAGCCACAGTGCCCAGCCTAATTTATTGTATATTTTCAAGGAGCTGGAAGAGAGGATTTTGACTGCTCCCACCACAAACAAATGATAAATGGCTGAGCCAATGAATATGCTAATTACCCTGATTTGATCACTATACATTGTATGTATTGAAACTCACAATGTACTCAATAAACATGCACAATTATTGTGTCCATCTAAAAAGTAAAAAATATTAGATTTTAAAAAGTTTTAGCCTGGGGGCGGTGGCTCAAGCTTGCAATCCCAGCACTTTGGGAGGACAAGACTAGAGGATGGTCTGAGCCCAGGGGTTCGAGACCAGCTGGGACAACTTGGCAAGATCTTGTCTCTACAATAAATCAAAAAAATTAGGGCGTAGTAGTGTGCACCTATAGTTCCAGCTACTTGGAAGACTGAGGCAGAAGGATCTCCTGATTCCAGCAGGCTGAGGCTGCAGTGGCCATGAGTATGCCACTGCACTCCAGCCTGGGCAACAGAGTGAGACTCGGACTCAAAAAAACAAACAAACAAAAATGTAAATGCACAAACGCTTTCACCCACCAATGCCACTTCTAAGTATTTATCGATATACTTCCCATGAACAAAATGGCTAGGATGGTTATTGCAGCATAGTTTGCAATAATAAATGATGAGGAAACGTCCTCACGTCCGGGAGGGCAGCCGGAGGCACAGGGCCTGCGCTGTGAAGGACAGAGAGCGGGGGCATGGGACGCCAGTGACTGTGGGGGGTGGGGGGCAGCAGAGGGCAGCTGCCTGCTCGGTGCCCTGGTAGCTCGGTCCCCACACACCCTCATGCCTCCAGCCCCGGTCTTGCTCTGACAGCAGCCACGGTGGCCCCAGCCAACGGGGAACACCCAAGCTGCCCTGTGACCAGGTGAGGGCGACAGCATCCCTGCTTTTCACCTTCTAAGAGCCAATCTCCGCACGCAAACTGGTTTAGGATTTCGGGCCACACTTGGAATTCTTACAGCTAGCAAGACTTTGCAGGGAGAAGGTATCACTCTCCACAGCAGAGGCATGCGATTTTTTTTCCCATTCGAGTCTCTAAAGAGATGTTTGTTGAAGCCCTTTGATGTGCTTTACTGCTATTGCCCAGGATCTCTCCGCCTTGTTGTGTGACAGCAGTGTTCTCTGCTTCGCTGTGGCTCTAGCCTTTCTTTTCTGCTGTGGTGTCCCTGCCCAGCCCACTCGCCTTGGCCTGGGCTGCCTCAAGTGAAGCGCCTCTCCCTGCTTTCTTGCCCTGGCTAACTCTCCCTCCCTCTTCCAGAATCCATGCCAAGCCCTTATCCTTCTCTCTCTGTCTCCCTCTCTCTGGCTCTCTTTCCCTCTCTCTGTGGGTGTTGGGCGGGGTGGGAGGCAAAACAAACATAACATAAAATTCATCATTCTAACCATTTAAAATTGGACAATTCAGTGACATATAGTACATTCATAATTTGGTGCAACCTTCATCACCATCTAATTCCAGAACATTTTTATCACTGCTAAAGGAAATTCCATGCCCTTTAATCAGTCACTTCCCATTTTTCCCTCCCTTAGTCACTGGCAACCACTGATTCTTTCTGTTTCCGCTGGTTCGTGCTTTCTGGATGTTTTATATAAATGAAATCATACTGAGGCAGGGCAGCCAGCATAGGTTGACATAGGTAGATACAACCCCTGCAGGAAGATTTTGGGAAACATTCAGACATTGTTTTATTACATTTTTTTACTGCAGGCCAAGTTGGCAGGCAGCCCCACTTCCTTTGCAAATCAAAGAAAATCCCATCAGATGTAAGGATAGGACATCCCAACCTTCCCATTCATGGTTTAGTATAATAGTCACTAAGAAACTTTCAGGTTCCCTCTTGAAGATGAAGGCCAAATACCACCTCTTGACTGATCAAAGTCATGGAAATTATAATAAAACCACTTTGTAGCTCAGGAACTTGTGAATTGGAAACAGCTGGCGGGTCTCCAGAAAAAGACCACCCCGCTCAACTGTGAAAATATATCTCGTTTTTTTTGGTTAGGAACAAAAGCGCAGTCTTTCTTTTTCGAGCAAGAGACCTGCCTGTGCCGGCCTTTCTGGCATGAAGCTTTCTCCTGCCCTTTCTTTCTTCCCTTCTTCTTGCTAATAAACTTTGTTTTATAACTTTGCTGGCCGCTCTGAAAAATCATTTCGGGGTCGAGTCAGAGAACCCATGGGTTTATACCTTAGCCCACCTGGCATCAATGCAATTTATGGCCTTTTGTGTTTGGCTTCTTTCACTGAGCATAATGTTTTCAAGGTTTATTGTGGCGTACGGCAGTACTTCATTCCTTGTTATGGCTGGGAAAAGAGACCATCTTGGTTCTATCAAACAATCTTTTAGAAAAGACTTAAAAACTTGTGTTCCAAAAGCAGAAATAGTTTAATGATGCCAAATACAGAAGTTTCATGAATGAGGAAAGCAGTCCTGCAGAACAGAATGGCCTTGGGTCTTCTCACCACATCCCAAGGAGGCACTTGTGCCATTGTGCATACTGAATGCTGCACCTTCGTCCCAGATGAATCAGGGGACATAACAGCAGTGCTGGACCAGACGAAAACTAGGCTCAGTGCCATCGGTGATTCAACAGCAGGCAGAAAGGAGATGCTTGGGAAGGTTTCAGCCTGGTTCTCAAACATTTTCTTTTGGGTCCCATCAGGTTTTAAATGTCTTCTATCGGGAAGAGGAAAGTCCCTCCTATGTTAAAAATCAGAGTGTTAGCATATGTCTCCTTCAAACTTGGTGTGGGATGCACTGCCAGCATTCCTAAGCTTGTAACCAAGTCTCTAACCCACCAAAATCTTCAGAGGGAAGAAGCCATATGCATGTCCAGGCTAAGCAGCAAAACATAAACAACTCCATGATGGATATCATGACTTCAACTGACAGTGAGGAAACGATGGAGAGACCCACTATTACTAATTAATGGTTGTTTGGTTGCTTGGGGTTACTGCCCTGCATGCACCCCATTCCTTAGAACTGTAGGACTGTGCTGACCCTCCCTGGCACAGAATGAGTCACTGACCCCATGGTGGTATTCACATCGTTAGTAGATTGCTATTCCTTTCTGTGATTGGTAGTTAAAGTTATAAACGCAATTATGCTAATCTTGTAACTGTAACCAGTATATCCTTTTGTTTTGTAGTACCCACTGGCTAATGTTGTATCACTGTGGCAGAGAGGGATTAAAAAGAGTTAAAAGTATTCCTTTTCAAAAATCAACCTGCAAGATCCAAACCTGCTAGGCATGGGACATGAGAAAACCAAATAGCCATAAGTCACTTTCCTGGAAGTGCAAGATAGCAATTGATTCACAGCCTTACCCCCTCATCCTCTCTTTGTGAAGTTATCGGTTTACAACCCCTGCTTGTCATGTATGTTCTGGAAACAATTTGTTTTTTGAAAATCAGGTTTTGCTAAATACAACCTTGTAAATTCCAAAGAAAAATGTATAGCCATACAACCCGACCCCCCTCCCTTACCTAAACGAACAAATAAAACCCCTTTCTTCTTTCTCCAGGTTGCTCAACCTTGGAGTATTAGACCACTGAGTTGCGCTGGTGCTAATAAAACACTACTTCCTAAGATAGCCTCTGTGTCACAGTCTCTCTGTTTTCCCACAGCATCACAATGAATAATGTTTTATTTTTCAGTGACCTCTGCTAACTCCTTTGCTTCAAGGTACTGATACAGGAAGATTACAGGTTCCCAGTCATGGGTATCAAGAATATGCTGACAATGAATGTTATACTTGATGAAACACAATTGTAACTGGGATCCTATAGAATGTGCTGTAAGTCATAGAGTTTGACTTTAATCCATAGCAAATCTCCATGCTTATACTTATAAATACAGGCTGTAGAGTCTAATCAGCTGAGACGGCGTGGTATCTACACTGACTTGTCTCTGAATTCCAAATTCAGAAATAAACTTCTTTCTCCCCAGTTCCCTGCCCCTCGACTCTTATTGGAGCCACAAGGGGGCAGCCATGTGTTCCACCAACCATCTCAGCTGGACAATATTCTTTTAAATGGATTTAGCACATTTTGTTTATTAATTCCTTTTTTGATGACTATTTAGGTTGTTTTTACCTTTGACTGTTGTGATAACATTGCTATGGTCATTGGTGTACAGGTATTTGTTTGAGTTCCTGCTTTCAAGTCTTTTGGGTATATACCTAGGAGTGAAATTGCTACATCATATGTGTCTATGTTTAACTTTTTGAGGAATCACCAAACTGTTTTCCACAGTGGTTGCACCATTTTACATTCCTGCCAGCAATGCACAAGGGTTCCAGTTTCTCCACATCCTCACCAACATTTGTTATTCTCCACTAGGAAAAATTATTATAGCCATTCTAGTGAGTACGAAGTAGCATCTAATTATGATTTTGATTTGCATTTCCCTAGTGACTAGTGCTGTGAGCAACTTTTCATGTGCTTGTTGGCCATTTGTATATCTTCTTCAGAGAAATACCAATTCAAATCCTTTGCCCATTTAAAAACTTGGGTTGTCTTTTTGTTGTTGAATTGTAAGAGTTCTTTGCATATTCTAAGTACAAGACCCTTATCAGATACATAACTTGCAAATATTTTCTCCCATACTGTGAGTCATCTTTTCACTTTCATAATAGTGTTCTTTGGCTTGCAAAAGCTTTTAATATTGATGAAGTCCAACTTATATATTTTTTCTTTTATTGCTTGTGCTTTTGGTGCCATATCTAAGAAACAGTTGTTAAATTAAAGGTAAGGAAAATATTAACCTCTATGTTTTCTTCTAAGGGTTTTATAGTTTTGGTGTTTATATTCGAGATTTTGATCCATTTTAAGTTAATTTTTTTAATATGGTGTGAGATAAGAGTATTTATTCTTTTGTATATTGATAACCAGTTCTCCCAGCATGATTTACTGAAGAGACTATTCTTTCCTTGTTGGTCTTGGGACCCCTGTTGAAAAGCTGTTGACCTTATGTGTTTGGTTTCTGGGTTCTCAATTCTATTCTTAATTTTTAAGCCCTTCTTATTTAAGATGAAGGTGCCGGCCGGGCTCGGTGGCTCAGCCTGTAATCCCAGCACTTTAGGAGGCCGAGGTGAGTGGATTACCTGAGCCCGCGGGTTTGAGACCCGCCTGGGCAACTTGACAAGACCTCATCTCTACAATAAATCAAAAATTAGCCGGGCGTGGTAGCGCGCGACTGTAGTTCCAGCTATTTGGAAGACTGAGGTGGAAGGATCGGCTCAGGTCAAGGCGGTCAAGGCTGCGGTGGCCAGGAGCGGCCACTGCACTCCAGTCTGGGCTACAGAGTGAGACTCCAACTCAAAAAAAAAAAAAAAAAAAAAGACTAAGGTGCCTTCTTTCTTTGTTACTATTCTTGATGTTTTCTTTTTATTCACCATGTGCTTCTCTCCAAAACTTAGCCTAAGATTCTGCAGTGTTAATGCCCATGTAGACAATCATACGAAGGACTTGTTAGTATAATTGCTGAAGAAAAGATAACAAGTCCCCAAAGGAGTCACTCATGCTAAACTTCCACCTCACCAGATCAAAACCTAAGTTGTTTATTTGTAAGATCTGATCTTCCAGTAAATCAAGAGAGATTATGGTCAAGTTTCATTAAGCCAACAAGATTTCATTTACATCCCTATAAGGAGAGTAACCTTGAAATGATCAGTCTGCTATGTGTTCCTTTTTCCTGCTTTTCCCCACTTTTTTCCTGCTATACTAAACTCACCCACTCTGCTTAGCTTGTTGAAGCTCCTTTCTGTTTTGTAGATTTATGAATTGTTAATGAAAGCCAATTACGTCTTTGAAACTTAATTTGTGGAAATTTTGTCCTTTGATAATCTGATTCCTAATTATTAAGCCTGCTCTTCTCCGGAAACCTTTCCTTCACCCCAGACAGCCACCCATTTTCATTGGAATTCTTTTGACCTTGTTGTTATCCATAACTCCACTCCCTGTCATCACAGTTTCAGAAATCTCAGGCTTCAACCACCACTTCACGTGTTATTAAGAAACTGCAAATTGGCCAGACTCGGTGGCTCAGTCTGTAATCCCAGCACTTTGGGAGGCCGAGGCAAGTGGACTGCCTGAGCCAGCGGGTTCGAGACCCGTCCGGACAACTTGGCAAGACCTCATCTCTACAATAAATCAAAAATTAGCCAGGTGTGGTAGCACATGCCTGTAGTTCCAGCTACTTGGAAGGCTGAGGTGGAAGGATCGCTAGAGCCCAGCAGGTCGAGGCTGTGGTGGCTGGGAGCGTGCCACTGCACTCCAGTCTGGGTGACAGAGTGAGACTCCAACTCGAAAAGAAAAAAAAGAAACTGCAAATTGAAATGATGAGCTACCACCACACAGCTGTTAGAATGGCTGAAATCAAATGCTTTAGAGGGTACAGAACAATGGGAAATCTCAGTCATTGGTGGCAATGCTGAGTGGTATACTTACTTTGGAAGCAAGTTGAACAGTTTCTTCCATAGCTAAAGATAGTGTTATCATATGACCAGCAACCACACTCCTAGGCATTTACCCAAATTAGTTGAAGACATAGGCCTACACCAAAACCATAACATATAACATTTACGGCAGCTTTTTTCCCACAGTTGTCAAAATTTGGAAGATGCCGAGAGGTCCTTCAACAGAGGAATGAGTAAACAAACTATGGGCCATCATACAATGAGACATTATTCAGTGATAAAAAGAAATGAGCCATCAGGCCATGAAAAGATGTAGAGAAATTTAAATGCGTGTTGCTAAGTGAAAGAAACCAATCTGAAAAGCCACATACCATGTGATTCCAGCTATATGACATTCTGGAAAAGTCAAAACTATGGAGACAATAAAAACATCATGGTTGCCAGGGGCTAGGGAGGAGAGAGAGAGAGGAAAGGATAGACTGGTGGAGCTCAATGGATTATTGGGGCAGTGAAGCTATTCGGTGTGATGAAGTAAAGATGGATACAGTTGTTGTACATTTGTCAAAACCACAGAACTGTACAAACCGAAGCATGAACTACAGTGTAAAGTATGGGCTTGAGTTAATAATAATGCCAATACTAGGCTGGGCGCAGTGGCTCAAGCCTGCAACCCCAGCACTGTGGGATGCCAAGGCGAGAGAATTGCCTGAGACCAAGTGTTCAAGACCAACCTGGGCAACTTGGCAAGACCTCATCTCTACAATAAATAAAAAAACTAGCCGGGCGTGGTGGCTTGTGATGGTAGTTTCAGCTACTTGGAAGGTTTAGGCGGAAGGAACCCTGAACCCAGCAAGTCAAGGATGCATTGGCCATGAGCATGCCACTGCACCCCAGCCTGGGCAACAACTCAACTCAAAGACTCCAACTCAAAAAATAAAAAATAAAAAATAAATGTCAGTATTGGTTCTATAACAAATTTACCATACGAATGCAAGATGTTAACAATAGAGAAATCGGAAGGAAGGGAGAGGAAATTATATGGGAATTATCTATATTTTTTGTTCTATGCTTCTGTAAAACTTAAAACTGTTTAAAAAAATAGTCTGTTAACTAAAAAACAATCAAACCTCCTTAGAAAAGAGTGAGAGAGAGAGAGAGAGAAAGGGTGAGAGAGAGAGAGAGAGAGAGAAGAGAGCAAGTGAGCACATTTGCGTTTTGGTTGCTTTTATTCATTTGCCTTTGAATGCTGTTTACTTGAAAGCATAACGCCAAAAATTACTGTTTCTGTCTTGCAGCCATGAGGGCACACAGCAGAGAACAAAATCCAACACTCTGAGGTGAGCAGAATTAAACAAAATAAAACAACAGCAAAATTCTCTTTAGTGACATTGAAGGTTTGGGTTAACCGTCACTGAAACTGCCCTATCTGCAGACTATTTATTGTAAGAAAATTAATTTTCATTGTTTATTACTTTTAATTGGTCTTCATTTTCCTGCAGTTGAAAACATCCTAATTAAAATATGACTACATAGGTAAACTGAGGTTAGGCAGAGTCCAACTACTTGTCCAAGAACACGCAGCTACAAAGTTTGGGATTCAAACCTGGTTTCCCTAACTCTCAACATTCCCTGGTCTTTCAGGCTAGTGTGCACTGCCCTTGAATCTGGGCAGAACATGCGACTTGTTTTTAATCAATAGAATATGGGAAAGGTATTAGAAAGACTTTTATTGCTGGTTTGATGAACCAAGTATCTGGAAACTACAGAGGACCTCTAGGATATGATGGTGGCCTCCAGCAGATAGCAAGCAAAACCCCTGGGACTTTGGTCATATAGCTCAAGAGATTGAATTCTGCCCGCTGCCATGAGCTTGGAAACAGATTCTTTCCCACCCAGGCCTCCAGATGAGAATGCAGCCTTGCTAATACATGGATTGCAGCCTGGTGACCCCAAGCAGAGGACCCCGTGAAGCTGTGCCTGTACTCCTGACCTGTAGAAATCACAAAGTGATAAATGGATGCTGTTTGAAGCTGCTAAATTTGTAAAATCTGTGACACCACAATAGAAAACGAATACACTATCCCCTGCATGAGCTATGTTTAGATTTTCCAATTACCTAAATTGTTTTGCAAACCCTGACATCGACTCAAATATTAGTACTTATATTTCAGATTGGAAAACAATGGTTCTGGAATGAAACAACTTGCTCGTAAGAGTTCTTATCTTTTTGCTTTGAATTGAGGGAAAACACAAGGAGGATGTCTCTTGAGCAGAACATAATTAAATTGTCTTTCTGAAGACCTTGTGTCAATCTGATTAGCATGCAGACTGTCTTTTCATTTGGCTCCTCTGGGCCCTAAATAGTCTTTATCTTCTAAGTCCGTTTTCCAGAAGGGACTGTCACACTCAATAACAAAGCACTGATTTGTTTCATAGTTTCTCTTTCAGTGAAAAGCGTATCCCATTTTAAAGAGCCCCATAAGATGGATTTTATGTTTTTCTTTCTAAAATGTGGAGGCCTGGGTGGGAAAGAATCTGTTTCCAAGCTCATGGCAGCGGGCAGAATTCAATCTCTTGAGCTATATCCTTATATATATATATATATTTTTAATTTTAAAGATGTGGGGTTAGGTATATTTATATCCTTTAATGACACACATTTCATGTGGCAAGGCGATTCCTGTTCACGAGCCTCCACCAGACAAAAGGTAAAGTCTTTTCCATCATGGAGATGTAGGGAAGATGCGGCCTGGTGGTGTGGATCACAATTCCCTAGGCTGCTTACCCCAGCTTATCGGTTTGCCTTATTCGAAAGTGCAATGCCATTCAAGTGAGGGCCAAGGAGGCAGACAGAGCACCAAGGTCAACGGCTTAAACATTGGCACTTCCAGGCTCAGTCCTAGGCTACGGGATTAAAACTAGTCAAGAATTCTGGGTTACTAAGACATCAGATCGACTAGAAACAGACTCAAAGCCTATCGAACGTTTTTATTGATGCATAATATTTGGACATGTTTACAGAGTGTGTGTGATGTCTTTGTTACATGCACAAGAGTGTGTACTGATCGAGCCAGGGTATTTGGAATATCCATCACTTTGAGTATTGATCTTTTCTATGTTAGGACATCCTCTCTTCTAGCTGTTTTGAAATACACAATACATTGTTGTTTACTATAGTCACTCTTATCTGCTATCAAACATTAAAACTTAGTCTTTCTACTTAATTGTGTGTTTGTATCCATTAACCAACATCTCTTGTCTCCCCTACACCCTTCCCAGCCCCGGTAACTATCATTCTATTCTCTACCTCCATGAGATCAACATTTTTAGCTCCCGCATGAGTGAGAATAGGTGACATTTGCCTTTCTATGTCTGGTTTATTTCACTTAATGTAATACCCTCCTGTTCTATTCATGCTGCCATAAATCACAGGATTTTTTTTTTTTATGACCAAATGAAAAAATAGTATTCCATTGTGTGTGTGTGTGTGTGTGTGTGTGTGTGTGTCTATGTGTGTGTGTGTGCGTGCGCGTGTGTGTGTTCTCCACTCATCTCTTGATGAACACTGAGATTGATTTAATGCCTTTGCTATTATGAATAGTGTTGCAACAAACATGAGAGTCCAGTATCACTTTGATATAGTGATTTTCTTTCCTTTGGATAAATGCCCAGTTGTGGCATTGCTGACTGGTATGGTAGTTCTGCTTTTAGTTTTTTGAGAAATTTCCGTATTGCTTTCCACATTGGTTGTACTAGTTTATATTCCAACCAACAGCATAGGAGAGTTCCCTTTTATCTCATCCTCTCCAGGATACATATATATATACATATATTTTTTTTTTTTTAATTTTTCATAATAGCCATTCTAACAGAGACGAGATGAAATTTCGTTGTGGGTTTGATTTGCATTCCCCTGATGATTAGTGATGGTGAGCATTTAAAAAGTATATCTGTTGCCATTCATATGTTTTCTTTTGAGAAATGTCTATTCACATCTTTTGTCACTTTTTTTTTTTTTTGAGTTGGAGTCTCACTCCGTTGCCCAGGCTGGAGTGCAGCGGCACACTCCCAGCCACCACAGCCTCGACCTGCTGGGCTCCGGCAATCCTTCCGCCTGAGCCTTCCAAGCAGCTGGAATTACAGGCGCGCACTACCACACCTGGCTGATTTTTGGTTTATTGTAGAGATGAGATCTTGCCAAGTGGCCCGGGTGGGTCTCGAACCCGCGGGCTCAGGCAATTCACTCACCTCAGCCTCCCAAAACGCTGGGATGACAGGCTGAGCTACTGAACCTGGCTTTTTGTCACTTTTTAATGTGATTTTTTTAAACTGCAGAATTGTTTGAGTTATTTGTATATTCTGGATTTTAGTTCTTTTTCAGATGACTAGCTTGCAAATATTTTCTCCTATTCTACAGGGTGCTTCTTCACTCTGTTGACTGTGTCTTTCTCTGTGCAGAAAACTTTTAGTTAATGTAATCACATTTGTCTGTTTTTGTCTTTGTTGCCTGTGCTTTGGTGATCTTAGCCTTAAATTTTTTGCCTATACCAATGTCCTGAAGTGCTTCCCCTACGTTTTCTTTTAACAGATTTATAGTTTTTGGTGTTAAGTTTAAGTTTTTAATCCATTTTGGATTTATTTTTGTATATGGTGAGAGACAGTGGTCTAATTTTATTCTTCTGTGTATAGATAATCCATTTTCCCCAGCACCACTTGCTGAAGAGACTGTTCTTTCCCTAATGTAGATTCTTGGTGCTTTCAAAAATCAGTTAGCTGTAAGTACATGAATTTATTTCTGGGTTCTCTATTCTTTTTTTAATACAAATACCATGCTATTTTGGTTACTGTATGGCCTTGTAATATATTTTGAAGTCAGGTTGTGTGGTTCTTCCAACTTTGTTTTTTTTGCTCAGGATTGCTTTGGTTATTTGGGTTCTTTTTTGGTTCCATACAAATTTTAGGATTGTCTTTTCCTATTTCTGTGAAAAACGACATTGGTAATTTGATAGAGGTTGCATTAGAATCTCTAGATTGCTTTAGGTAGTGTGATCATTTCAACAATACTTCTTTCAGTACATAAGACAGAGGTGTCTTTCCATTTGCTTGTATCGTCTTTAATTTCTTGCATTGGTGTTTTATAGTTTTCCTTGTAGAGGTATTTCAAGTCTTTGGCTAAATTCATTCCTAGGATGCTATTTTTTTTGTGTAGCTATTGTAAATGAGAGTGCCTTCCTGATTTCTTTTTCTCTGAGTTCATTCTTGGTGTATAGAAATGCTACTAATTTTTGTATGTTGATTTTGTATCCTGCAACTTTGTTGAATTTGTTTATCAGACCTAAGAGTTTTTTTGGTGTAGTCTTTAGGTTTTTCTAAATATGATATTATGTATCTGCAAAGAAAGACAGTTTGACTTCCTCTTTTCCAACTTGGATGCCTTTTCTTTCATTATCTTGCCTGATTTTTCTGGCTAGGACTTCCACTACTGTGTTGAATAGGAGTGGTGAAAGTGATCATCCTTGTCTTACTCCAGTTTTTATAGGAAGACTTTCAGCTTTTTCTCATTCAGTATGATGTTAGATAAGGGTTTGTCATATATGGCCTTTCTTATGTTGAGGTATGTTTCTTGCATGCCTAGTTTGTTGGGAGTTTTATTTTTTTATTTTGTATTTTTTGTTTGTTTGGTTTTTTTTTTTGGAGTTGGAGTTTCACTCTGTCACCCAGACTGGAGTGCAGTGGCCACTCCCGGCCACCGCAGCCTCGACCTGCTGGACTCCGGCGATCCTTCCGCCTCAGCCTTCCGAGTAGCCGGAACTACAGGCGCGCACTACCACACCCGGCTGATTTTTTTATTTATTGTAGAGATGAGGTCTCGCTGCCCAGGCGGGTCTCGAACCTGCGGGCTCAGGCAATTCACTCACCTCAGCCTCCCCTAAGGCGCGGGATTACAGGCTGAGCCACCGAGCCCGGCTGAGAGTTTTATTTTTTTAATGATGAAGTATGTGAACTTTATCAAATTGTCTTTCTATGTCTATTGATTTTCAATACATACCATGTATATGGATCAGATCGGGATCATTTACCTGCTCATGGCCTCAAATGTTTATAATTTGTGTTGGGAACATTCAAAATCCTCTCTTCTGGCGCTTTGAAAAATGTATATATATCATTGTTGACTATAGTCACCCTTCAGTGCTGTAGAATACTAGAACTCATCCTCCAATCTAGCTGTAAGTTTGTATCCTTTCACCTGTCCTCTACCCTGGCACCTCTGGGTGGTGGCAGAAGCAGCAGTGCTGGGCAGTTCCTCAGGAAGCACGAACATACACTGCAGCCCAGCTGCTGAGGAGAGGCAGCGTTGCTGTCAGGAGCAGTGGCCCGAGGCAGGTGATTCTCAGGATCTGGGGAGTAGGTGCTTTGGGTCATGAAGCCTATTAAATTTTTTTTTTTTTTTTGAGTTGTAGTCTCACTCCATCACTCAGGCTGGGTGTCACACACACAGCCACCCCAGCATCGACCTGCTGGGCTCCGGCGATCCTTCCGCCTCAGCCTTTCAAGGAGCCAGAACTACAGGCGCATAAGCTACTATGCCCAGCTAATTTTTAAAAAATTTATTGTATAGGCGAGGTCTTGCTAAGTTGCCCAGGTTGGTCTCGAACCCATGGGCTCAGGCACTCCATGTGCCTTGGCCCCCCCAAAGTGCTGGGATGACAGGCTGAGCCACCAAGCCTGATCAGCTTATTACATTTTAAGGACAGTTTATTACCAGGAAAAAAAAGAAAGAAAAATCACAGAGTTGGCAGGCAACCCCTAGACCAATCTTTAACTTGAAGTGAGACGTGGCCATGGAAGATAAGCTAGAAAGAGAAGATACTACGGGTGGGGCTTGCTCTTTCCAGAGACACAGCCAGGTTCTCTTTCAGTGGGAACACGGTGGCTAGGGTCAGCGTGAAGGCTCTGGGGTGAGACGTGGCACCTGAACATTGACTGTGGGAGCTGGGCAAGAAGAGGTGCCACTGGTCTCCGAATGTCTCAGGGCTTTCATGGCGGTTCCTCGAGATCCTGCCAGTCTGTATGAAGGCCAGGTGAAGACCCCACCTTGCGTTGTCCTCACTGCTCTCTTTCCCCACGCTCTCCCTCCTTCGAGCTGAGGTTGTTCCTTAGGACTGAGGAGTGACTTGACAGACATCATGAGGGGGTCGTTTGCTTTTGGAGGCTAAGTGTGTTCATGATGATTTTGGCTGGAATTGTGTTCTTTACGGTAGCAAATAATCTGATACGGCTTTCCAGATGCTGGAGCACATCGCTGCACTTACAGACCCACCCCGTGTCCTTGAGCACCTACACCGTGCTGCCTCGGGGGTTTTGTGCGAGCTGTCCGGGTAGCCCAAGCAACTCTTTTCTACCTCTCCACGGGGCTTGCTTTCTCTCCTCCTCCAGGTGACGTTTGAGCAGAGGCCAGGTCAAAAAGACCATCTTGACTGGGGCAGCACCTCCCACCTCCAGCTGCCAGCACCGTTAGCCTCACCGTCACGTTTGCTTGTGTCTAATATTTACCACCTTCTGTCTATCAGTTTTCTTGTCTGTCTTCACTCTTTAGAATGAACAGTAGGGACTTTGTGTATTTTTTTTTTTTAGGGCAGGGGCTGGGCTGCTGAGAGGCGGGCTGGCTGAAAGACTTTGGTCGGGGAGTGCAGGGGTGTCGAGGGGCTAACCCCTGTGCCTCGGGTGTGGCACAGACGAGACTCGACCACGGTACTGCCGTCGGAGGGGAACCAGCCCGGGCCGGAGGTGTGCGACCCGGCGCGTTTTACCTTCTTTTTTGGCTGCAGTTGGCTCTGTTGGGTTTCCTCCAGCATCATGGGATGGGGGTGGGGGTTGACCAGAAGGGGGTGTTGTTCTTCCTAGGACATTTTTAAGCTTTATCATCTCACATTTTGCATACACATATAGTTTTATTCTGATTTCCGTGAGCTTTTCCACAACGGATCCTTCCTGTCGTGTTGCATTCCACACCCTGCTGTGGGGACCTTTCCTGAACCCCTCTCTTTTCGTTCCGGCCCCTCGTGCTCTGCTGCGCCTTGGGATGTCGCCTCGGGGCAGCGCCACATCACCGTGATCCCAGAAACCACTGTGAGATTGCTTCTAGCAGCTGTGCGTGGGCTGTGCCATTTTTTAAAACTGCTGTAATCTTGGTGCCTCAAACTGGTCTGGAGATTCAATAAATACTTGGGTGATTCAATGTACAGAAAACAACATTACATTTTTTTCAAGACAGGCAAGGAAAGAAAATGCACATTTTAAAGAATTGGTTTTGTTTATTTGGTTATTTCCCTTTTTCTTTTTCGTTTATGTCTGTTTGCTCTACACTGATCATGAATTCTGGCTAAGTATGCCTCAGGCTCTAATTGTCCGGAAAGTGGGAAGCGGAACGTAGGAGATGGGAAAAGTTAGGCTGGAATGTCATTCTAACTGGGAAGCAATGGGGGAAGTTTAACAATCATCCAGCCACCCAAATCCCTGGAAACACAACGGAGAGACACAACAGGAAGCATCCGTTGTGGAAGAGCTCACGGAAATCAGAATAGAACTATATGTGTGTGCAAAATGAGAGATGATGAAGTTTAAAAGTGTCCGAGGAAGAACAACACCAAAAAGACACGTAGGAAGTAGTGATAGGGTAAGTGGCCGTTCTGGGAGGTTGACGTCTAATTGACGTCTAGACAGACACAGCCGAGAAAACAGGAAAGAAACATTTGTCAGATAGTACAAGAATATTGCCCAGAAGGGACAAGAATGTCACATTAAAAGTGTTCACCAAGCCGGGCTCGGTGGCTCAGCCTGTCATCCCGCGCCTCTGGGAGGCTGAGGGGAGTGGACGGCCTCAGCCCGTGGGTTCGAGACCCGCCTGGGCAGCGAGACCTCATCTCTACAATAAATAAAAAAATCAGCCGGGCGTGGCAGCGCGCGCCTGTAATTCCAGCTACTCGGAAGGCTGAGGCGGAAGGATCGCCGGAGCCCGGCAGGTCGAGGCTGCGGTGGCCGGGAGCGGCCACTGCACTCCAGTCTGGGCGGCAGAGTGAGACTCCGACTCAAAAACATAAAAAAATAAAAGCGTCCACCAAATGCCCAGATTAATACACAGAGGCAAAAATCCACATTAAGACATGCCATTGTTGCTGGGCACAGCGGCTCATGCCTGTCATTCCAGCACTTTGGGAGGCAGAGGCAAGAGGACTGCCTGAGCCCAGGAGTTCGAGACCATCCTGGGCAACTTGGCGAGATCTCACCTCTAAAATAAATTTTAAAATTAGCCAAATGTGGTGGCGTGCACCTGTAGCTACTTGGAAACTACTTGGAAGGCGGGGCTGGGAGGATCTCCTGAGCCCAGCAGGTTGAGACAGCAGTGGCCGTGAGTATGCCACTGCACTCCAGCCTGGGCGACAGAGTGAGACTCCAACTCAAAACAAATAAATAAATAATCTTTTGCAGTAACCGTGAGTGCTATTTCCGTTCTCTTTTTGGGAGCTTCTCTTTGTCCTTGGAGTTTGTGGGCCATACCACATAGAAGAATAAATGATGGGTGATACTGCTAGGTGGAAGCGTCACTACACTTTCCTTCTGTCTGTTTCATGACCCATGATACTTCTGATGGTGACTCGTCCAGTAGCTTGGATTCTGTAGGAGGGAGATGAGGAACACTGCGTCCAGCTGTGAATCCCCAGTGATCACGTCACAGAGCAATAAATAAGCCTTTAGTATTGAAGTTGCTAAGAACTTGAGGTTTTATGTTACTGCAACGTAGCCTGTTGTATCCTGGCTGATGCACCACCATACACTCTGGAGTTTCCTGGGGAATATATTTATCGAAATTAGCAAGTAAAACAAAGCAGATATGAGCCTGTAAGCCTGGGATCCAAGTCCAGAGGGAGGAGGAGGGTGACGGTGTGAGTAACAGGAGGCAGCAGTTCCAGGGCGTCAGGCTGGCTGGCTCTGAGTCGAACAGCGAACAGGGTGTTCTGGGAGGAGAGCCCAAGGGGGAAATGGAACTGACAGATGATCTAACCGGCTGACAGTATGCAAATTTTGATCAAGAGGTGTTTTCCACAGTAGCTGGAGATTATGAGGAGACTTAAAGCCATAGGTTGAAGAAAATGATCGAAATAGAAAAAGAGAAAATGACTAACTCCAGGAAAAACAAACAGTAAGCAAGGAAGTGTAATCAGAGAATATTGCTTAGCTCAGTCATAAGCACAGAAGAAGACATTTTATGTCTGAACTCAATTCAAAATCATGACTTCATTGGGATAGAAGGAGCAGAAAGGAATGTGGTGTAAGATCTCAGATTTGTCTACGCTGTGATCAGAAGTCAATAGATGATATTTACGGCTGCTCAACCAAGAGAAAGCCCTGGAATTGTATTAGACGCAGTACACAGACTATCAGTGTTGACTATAATTACCATTGCTTGTAGTTTTTGTTTTTGTTTTTTTTGAGTTGGAGTCTCACTCTGTCGCCCAGACTGGAGTACAGTGGCTGTTCCCGGCCACCGCAGCCTCGACCTGCTGGGCTCCGGCGATCCTTCCGCCTCAGCCTTCCGAGTAGCCGGAATTACAGGTGCGCGTTACCACGCCCAGCTGATTTTTGATTTATGGTAGAGATGAGGTCTCCCTGCCCAGGCAGTTCTCGAACCTGTGGGCTCAGGCAATCCACTCACCTCAGCCTCCCAAAAGCTGAGATTACAGCGGGATTACAGGATGAGCCACCGAGCCCGGCTTGCTTGTAGTTTTATGATTTTATAGCTATTTTGTTGTAGGACATTTTGAATGTGTCAGCCAAGGGGCTTTTCATGCCAGTATTGTCACCGGCCCCCTAATACTTACCTCAGTATTGCTTGCTGCTATTATGGTCATTTTTTCATTCACTAAGTGTGGATCACAAGAAGGGATCCAGGTGCTCAGTCAGGCAAAAGACAGAACAAGGCCTTCTTCACATGGTGGCCATGCCTGAGTGTGTTCAGGCTGTGGCCTGTAGGGACATGACTTTGGGTCGTATTTTCGACAGCGGAAGGGATGAAAACCTGTTCTCCTGTTTCAGAAACCCGAGATATCCTTTGAACTGAATGAGATTGCTTAGGGCTTCCATTTGTTGGGCAGAACTGAAACCAACCGAATGCGGTCTCCCAGTACCCTGTTCTGACATTTGTGGGCCACGATAGCAGAACAGAGCCTTGACAGTGAAACTCTCATAGGGAACGTGTGACAGCTTGAGTGAGTCCTGGAAGTAAATAATGCATTGGCCTTTGTCTTAGTCCATTTGGGCTTCTGAGCAAGATGCCTTTGAGTCGTTTATAAACAGGAATTTACTGCTCACCGCGCTAGAGCAGAAGTCCAAGGTCAAGACACAGGCAGATTCAACATCTCATGAGGGTCCTGTTCCTCATCAACGATGCCTTCTTGATGCATCCTCATGTGGTGGAAGGGGGAACAAACACCCTCAGCCCTCTTTTTAGAGGGCACGAATTCCACTCATGGGGGAAGAACATTCATGAGTGATCAGTTCCCCGAGGTCACATTTCTTCATACCTTGTGGGCCGGGTTCCAACACGTGGCTTTTGAGGAGAGACAGTCATTCAGGCCACAGAAGCCTGGAGTCTATATCCAGCTGTCAGCAACAATAGACTCGAGAGAGCAGGCAAACTTTTTAGCTATGCTTTAAGAAGCAGGACTAGGATGAAATGGCCAGACAGCGGTAGTCCTGTTGGGTCCAGCACTGCTGCCAGGAGCAGAAAGGGCTGGGAGTGGGCGCCTTGGTAGCCTGAGAGCTGTGCTTCCCTACTGAGGGGGAAGTTGAGTCTACTTGACTCGAAAGGCTGAGAGGGCCTCCGGCTGTTGGGATGGTGCACAGGTGCTCTGGGAAGCCTCTGGAACCAACTAAATTGGTAGGTTCTCAGTGCCAGACCCAAGAACGTGGTCCCCCTCCCAAACCTGGAGCCACAGGAACTCCCACTCCAGACGATGCCTGTAGACCGGCCCTTGTAGGGAGGAGCCCTGGGCTCCACATACTGGCAAGGCAGGATGGGACAGGTGTGGCAAATGACTGAACCAGGGCAAGCAGAAACCCCCAGGGGTTGGCAGTAGCTCACCTCAGCCTCCCTGTGCTTCCATCGGCACTTAATTGCTTGTTTTAGACTCTGCCTAATTTCAAAGGAGTTGAGTAGATTATTCCTTTTCACTGACTGGTTTTTTTTTTTTTCTTCATTTCTACCTTCCTCCATCTGGCCCTGGGCACCTCTTTGTGGTTTTTCTGTGTCTAGGAAGTGCCCATTTTTCCCTCTGCATGATCTTTTGTCTAGTTTGGATTCATGCCACAAACTAAGAGGTGTTTTGCATTTTGTTGCTGAGGAATAAAACAAGCTGGGGCCTTCTTTGGTCAGAGGACCAGATGGAACAGTCCAGATAATTCACACTAACTCAGCCGAAATCTACCATGCAGGTTCTTTGCCTCACTGCTTTCCAAAGACCAGAGCCTTTGCTATGAAGTATTCTAGAAACACAGAGCTTTCTGATGTAAAATTTATGTCTTCCCCTTAATATGAAAAAAGCTAAAATGTGCAATATTTGCCAAAGATCCACTGATTTTCTCTAAAGGGTTTTAATTATGCCTTGGAAGAAACAACTTTCTCAGTTCACTACTTTTCGCCTGGAATCGTCTTCTGGCAACAGTGAAAGTGGATGTCCATTTTTTTGAAGTTGGCCTCTTTCTTATCATGCATATGACTTTGGAAGTATGACTATTAAGCCAGACAAAGCCAGGGTGATCTAAAGAACCCAATCAAATGTCATTTTGACGGATTCAAGTGAATTCATAGGTCACAAGGAGGATATGAAAATAATTCATAGCAGATTCAAGCAAATAGTCAAATCTCATCAAGGGGCTGCCAGCCTGGTTTTGAATTAGGAACTTGAATATTAGACTTAAGAAAGAGATAATGCGTAACTTGAATTCAAGCAACTTGGTCAGCAGGCTCACTCTGTCAAGTGTCTTTAAGGTTAACCTGTTAGAAGCACATTGCTACTAATAAATGCATATTCCCAGAAGCAGTATTCCTTTTTTAATGTTCCTAATGTTAGGAAAACCAATCTGGCCCTTTTATGAGTTGAGTTAATTTGAGCCAGACAAGTGAAGTCACACTGAGTTAATTTGTCACCAAGATTGTTGGGAAAAATCAACTTCCCATGACAAATGTAGCTTAGAACTTCAAGTGAACAATGTTTTCTACGATAAATATTCTAATGTAGTTACATAAAACAAACATGTTAGTCCTAAGATTACAAGTCAGAATCTTTGGAACCTTAAAAATAAAACTTTAATATTACAGCAAATCTCTTTGCACGCTCCAGAAAACTAGACAAGATTTCAACTCTGATGTCAAAAAACAGAATGTGGATAGAATTAGGTTACATTATTTGTTCACAGTTGTGTAAATAGTCACTATTATTTTCCTTTTCTACATAATTAGATTTATATGACTACCTTAGGACTTTTTTTTTTTTTTGAGTTGGAGTCTCACTCTGTCACCCAGACTGGAGTGCAGTGGCTGCTCCTGGCCACCGCAGCTTCGACCTGCTGGGCCCTGGCGATCCTTCCGCCTCAGCCTTCCAAGTAGCTGGAACTACAGGCACACGCTACCACGCCTGGCTAGTTTTTTTTTTAATTTATTGTAGAGATGAGGTCTCGCCAAGTTGTCCAGGTGGGTCTCAGCCTCCCAAAGGTGTGGGATTACAGGCTGAGCCACTGAGCCCAGCTAGGACTTATTTTTTCAAAGTATCTGTATCAGCAATCTCTTGTTGGTTTTTCTTTTTTGCTTTGTTTTTTCAGGGTTCTTCCTGAACAATTACTAACCAGGTCTTGGAGATTCTGTTTCCCCCTACATTTTCTAGTCAAAGTTGAATCAATAATTTGTAGTTTGCAATCCCTGTTTCTACCATCCCATTTGGAAGGCATGAACTTAGACTTCTATCAGCATGGTAACTGTGGAAGATGGCTCTGTTTCTCCTTATCCTAGAGATCCAGTTTCTCATCTCACAGCCTGCCAAAGTCTCTGGTCAATTTGCCAAATAGCTAGTGGACAGAAAATTTTGCTTGAAGATTCTTTAATTGATTAAAGTTACTTAATTGTTCCCTCAGTGGGTGCTATGAATTGAATTGTGCCCCCCTAAAAATAAATTGAGGTCCTAATCCCCAGTACCCCAGAATGTGACCTTATTTGTAAATAGAATCTTTGCAGATAACCAAGTTAAGACAAAGTCACTACGGTGGGCCCTAATACAATATATTTTTTTATAAAAAAATATTTTAAAAAGGGGAAGTTTGAACACAGACACACACAGAGAGAAGATGACGTGAAGACTCAAATCGGGAAAAGACTATGTGAAGAGGGAGGCGGAGATTGGACAGAAGCAGTTGCAAGTCAAGCAACCCTAAGGGTTTCTGGCCACCAAGGCAAGGAAGCATTCTACCCAACGTCCCAGAGGGAGCCTGGCCCTGTCTACACCTTATGTCAGACTTCAAGCCTCTAGAATTGAGAGAGGCCACCGTTCAGTAGTTTTTAGCCACCCAGTTATGATACTTTGTTATGTCAGCTCTCATGGCTATTTTAACCCAGGGAAGATTCAGAATTGAGAACAGAAATTATGAAGCAAATCAAACCCATAGTATTACGACAGTGTAGAATCTGAGAATAATTTGTGCATATTGGTATCTGCCTTAGCCGGAATCCCCCTTAGAAAGCAGACCTGAGAGGAAGCTTGGGGGCAGGTAGTTTATCTTGATAAGGGCTGCAAGAAGCAGAAATAAAATAATAGATTTTATGCATAACGGAGTTGGTCATTGCTGTAAGCAAGCGGTGCTCCATCCTGCTGGGCACCTCTAAGAAACCATGTGGAATGTGCCTCAGACTTGTCTTAGAGCCTTTATCCGCTGGCTTCTTTCTCACTGAATTTCACCGACAGGGTGTCCAGTCCTTCCACTTCTGGCTCTGTGGGTGCACATGTGCGTGTGTGTATGCATGTGTGTTAAAACGGAGCAGTTCCCAAGAAGCGCTTTGCCGTCGTGTCTGAGAACCAAGACAAAGATGAAAGCGAGAGACAGGATGAGACATACTGTCAGGCCTCACCTGCTTCTACAGGTTTCTACAGAAATGATTAAAGCAAAAGGTGAGCTGAGGGGATGCGAAGTAAGACTCAAGAGGAATACAAAATTATTTGGAGAATTTGGCTAATTAGAGTATTGAGCAATCAGTTGAGATTTTAAGCTGAAAAATGCCAAGGAATCTTAGTCCGTAAATAGCATTGGCACATTTAAGAGAACTTCCTCGTCATATTTACAAGCTTAATTTATTAGATTCGCAAGAATTATTTAAGTACTTGGGAAGTTGGTTAGTTAGACAATCGAATTACTTTAAAATAGCAATTGATTATGTTGGGTTTATAAATATAGTTAAAATATTCAAAGGAATTTAATTAAGCCATAAAAATTATCCTTAAAAGTTATTGTGGGAATATGCAAGATTTATAAATAGAATATTATTTATAAATTGAACCTAAAAACTTAGAGGAAACTAGGCCTTTGAATTTGTTTCTGTAGTAATTGAAATATTAACTTTATTTTATTTTATTTTTCTTGGTGAGAAAGCAGCAGTTTATTAAGACAGAAGAGTTCCTACATGGGAAGGAGCCCAAAAGAGGGTTGGTTGCCTTGGAATATTAACCTTAAATATCAAAGTAGCCTCTGAATATTTTTTATAGTGCAAAAAAGCTACCACCAAATACTAAAAAAAATTATATTTGTATCTTCCAGCTGCATGGAAATAACTATTCTTTCTTACATTGTTTATTTGAAAAGTGGATCCTTCCCCCCTCTTGTCCAAGGGGAGGATAGTACTGAACCCTACACACATTCTATGCCTTTCCTATACATACGTACTTATGATAAAGTTCAATATGTAAATTTGGCACGGTGAGAGATGAACAACCCTAACTAATAACACAATGGAATAATTATAGTAGCATACTTTAATACAAGTTATTTAAAACTTGTTTACCCTGTAATCCCAGCACTTTGGGAGGCTGAGGTGAATAGATTGCCTGAGCCCGCAGGTTCGAGACCCACCTGGGCAACTTGGTGAGACCTCATCTCTACGATAAATCAAAAATTAGCCGGACGTGGTAGTGCACGCCTGTAGTTCCGGCTACTCGGAAAGCTGAGGCGGAAGGATCGCCGGAGCCCAGCAGGGCGAGGCTGCGGTGGCCGGGAGCGGCCACTGCACTCCAGTCTGGGCGACAGAGTGAGACTCCAACTCAAAACAAACAAACAAATAAAACTTGTTTATTTCTGGAATTTTCCATTTAATATTTTCAGACCATGGTTGATCAGTGGGTAACTGAAACTGTGAATAAGGGGAGACTACCGTGTAAAATATTAACCTACTTTGCAGCTTAACTTTTGTGTCAGTTGTGTTTCATTGGTTTGCAAACAACAGAAATCAATTTTGGCAAAACAAAATAAATTTACTGGAAGGATTCTGAGTAGCTGAGATAATAAAAAGGCTGATAGTCAATCTCTGAGGTGGACAGAAATCAGTTTGGCTCTAAGCAGAGTGTGTGGGCTCTGCACCAGGCAGGTTCAATTGCAAGTATCAGAAGCGACTCTGGCTCTCGTCAGCATAAAAAGATTTAACACAGGGAATCGGGGACTCACAAAATCTATGGAAAGGTTGCAGGAGTGGGCCGTAGACCACCACCAGAAGACTGGCTCACAGAGGGCACGCTAACCCCGCTGCTGCCAGAGAGTCCAAGGTGAGGAAGCTGCTGTCCTTCTTCCCAGCCCCCTCGTCCTTTGTGGTTCCAGGGCATCTTAGTTTTCCACTGGTCCCTCACTGGTGCTGGAATGATGAGCACTCCAGCCGCTTTCTTCGGACGAGCACTGGAGGGTCTTCCTCACGTACTGGGGGCCAGCCCAGGAGCTTTAGCCTGGGCGTTGACTTTGTTCTGGTTCTTCTATTGCTGCATAAAGCGGTGTCAATACCCATTGGTGTGAAATAACAACCACGTTATTATATCACGGACTCTGTGGGTCAGGAATTCAGGTAGAATTTAGTGGAAATGGCTTTCTCTGCTCCTTGGTGTCTGGGACGACTGAACAACTGGGGCTGGAGTCACAGGGCGCTTCTTCATTCACCTGTCTTGTGCAGGTCTGAAGAGGGGGCTTGGCTGGGGGCTGTTCACCAGAGCGCATACACATGGTCCCTCCATGATGGTGGTCTTTGGATGGCAGAACTTCTTACGTGAACACTCAGTTCTTCAGGTGCACGAGTTCGAGCCACCAAAGTGGAAGCTGCCCGGTCTTTTACAACCTGGCCTTGGAAGTCACACGGTGACACTTCTGCTGTCCCCTGGAGGTCAAAGCAATTGTAAGTCCACTGAGAACACAGCCTCTATCTCTTTATTGGAGGAGTGTTAAGGATTCGCAAGCATGGTTCACAAACACCATCGTTGGTCCTTCTGAGGCCGAACACTCACAGGTTGCAGTGCCCTTGTCCTCCAGTAGTCTCAACTGCCCCAACCGTTATCAACCAGAGGCCAATCCGCAACCCTGTGGCTGGAGGTCCTTATCCATGTATTGCTGCAAATGGCTTACTGTGATATTGATCTTCTCAGCGCTTGGGACCGTTGGCATGTGGGGTCTGGGGCCAGCCGGAGGATCTGCACGCGTGCCCTCTGGCCAGAAGGACTTCCTCGGTCACTCTGATGTGAGAGAGACATTTCATCACTTTCAAGGTGCACCATGAGGTGAAAAAGTTGGGGGCACTGTGCTGGAACAGAAGCGTCTGCCAGGACCCTCGCTTATTTCTTCATCGCTGTATCCCCTCGGTGCCTGACGCGTAGCTTAGTGGTTGAAGGACTGCAACCACGTAGCTTAGTGGTTGAAGGATACATTTGTCCCAACACTTGTGAAGTGGAAGCAGCCACTGTGGCTCGGCCTGACTGTGTCTGTTAGGGAAGGGCCAATCATGGGAGTTACCAGGAGTGTCCCCACCACGAGTCCTTGGATCCAGGGGCAAGCTCCCTTCATCCTGTTATCCAAGGGCTCAGCATTCTCTTCATTGCTTGGTGTCCCACTAGCCCATTGGAGGGTCCAATCAGTGGAGAAAACAGAAAAAAGCGAGATAAAGCAGAAGCCCAGCAGCAGAAAAGGAGCCCCCAGCCGGCCCCCACCCCAGCCATAGGCTTTGCCGGAACTTCTGGGCCATCGGAATCCCCAGGCCTGGGGTCTGGTTGTGTAGCCCAGGCCAGCTGTGGACCAGCTGTGAGGCCGTGAGAGTGCATTCAACCTCCTGCCCTGGGAGTTCTCATCTGGAGCTTTTCTGCTTCCCTCACGGGCCGTGTGGGTCACAGCGAGGTCGGCCCCGTGGGCTACGAAGTCAGTTGCCTCGCTTTGCTTTAGGGTTGTCACATTTATCTCTGTTTTTCCAGCCAATCCCTGGGGTCTAGTGGACCCTCACTTCATGTCTGTTGATGGAGGACATAATTAAAGTGATCTTTAATTGTTTTGGTTTTGCAGGTCCGAAAACCGGGGCATGGTATTGAGCGGTCTGACCTGAGCTCAGAGTGACGGGAACAGTTTCAGACTAACACTTGCTGAATTGCCAGCGTCTCCTGGCCTCCAGATGTCCTCATCTCTTACTGTCCTTACCTGCTTGTACAACCAGGTCTAAGGACCAATGTGTGGCCGCAGTAAAGGGCAACCGGTCTACATGCAGCATCTCTTTCTCCTAAACCCAATCTGTTTCTGCTCACTGAGGCTCTTGCCTGATTCTGCTCCGTGGACCAGGTCTGCAAGTCGAGGTTTTGGAAGTAAGAGTGCATGTTGCTGGCCTCATAGTACAAAAGCCAAGCTGCTGGAGGAAGTGCTGGCGTGAGAGGCAACAGGCCCAGACTTCTCCCATTCCCCTTCCCAGGACCTCCAGCTTTCCCGCCTGCGTGTGTCCAGATAGGTGTCTGCTCTTGGCTTCCAGAAGGGCAGGCTGTCAGTCAGAGGGCTGGCAGAAGTGTGCTTCAGAGACACGCATTAGGACAGACAGCTCGGAGGGGCATGTACACGCAAGCCAAGCTACTTAGCACTTTTTGTTTGTTTTTGTTTGTTTTTGAGTTGGAGTCTCACTCTGTCGCCCAGACAGGAGTGCAGTGGCCACTCCTGGCCACCGCAGCCTCGACCTGCTGGGCTCCGGCGATCCTTCCGCCTCAGCCTTCCGAGTAGCCGGAATTATAGGCATGCGCTATTACGCCCGGCTGATTTTTTGATTGATTGTAGAGATGAGATCTCGCTGCCCAGGTGGGTCTCGAACCCGTGGGCTCAGGCCATCCACTCACCTCAGCCTCCCAAAGGCGCAGGATTGCAGGCTGAGCCACCGAGCCCGGCTTAAGTAGCACTTTTAAGTCATAGGCATTCGGCCCCTGGTCGTCTGTGGCAGACAAGGTCAGTGGGGAACATGCTGTCATCACTCCAGACATAAGTCTCCGCCTCTCAGGCATCCCCAGCTCCCTCTTTCCTCCTCTGTGTTTCCTCTTTCCTCCCTCCGTGCTGCCTCCTCCCCGTTCCCCACTCCGTTAACCTCAGGGTAAGCTCCTCTCCTTGCTCTCGCTTCATCACACTTGGGGCACTTCTCCCTGTCCCCAGGACCCTCTGACAAGACCCAAGCCCTAGGTGTTCTCTCCTCCTGTGAGATGACCGCCTCAACCCTGAGGTGCATGTGACTGATAGAAAGGCTGAGATCCGTCAGTTTCCAAGGGCACCTTTGGACAGGGAGAAACATCTCCCGGGGGAAAGGGTCTCCATCAGCAGGACTGTCTTCCCTACCCTATACGTGGGGGAGGCATTTTTTAAGGTTTGGGCCTATTTTGGAGTCTTCAGATCACACCCTGTAGACTCCACCGACCAGGCTGGCCAGGCCAGAATTCAGCTGGTGGGAGACTTGGGGGTGCGAAAGGATGGGACAAGATTAGGTTGGCCCAGAAGCAAGTCCGTCTGGGTCATCGGCCTGTGGGAACCGCTCACTGCCCTTCCATCCTGGACGGGGTGGCCAGCGACATCAGGAAGGATGCTCCTCCTGACAGCCCCTTTGTCTTGGCTACCAACAGTCCGATGGCATTATCCTTTCCTCCAGGCCTCTGCGGCAGCCGCTGGCTGCTTCCTCAACTCATGCTCCCCTCCCTGCCTCTCCCGACCGATTACCCCTTGCACTTCCTGGCAGTGCCATCGCCCAGCATTCGATCCCATGTGGCGTTCACAGCTTCCCAGAAGTGGCAGATGGAAGGCTCCCGAGTGAGGGTCCAAGTGCAGGACTGGGTTGGAACTGGGCCCACGTCAGCCTGGCAATGCTTGAAGCATAAGAGCAGCCACCATAGGTGAGCTTCTGGCTGACTCCCCTCACCTGGTTGCGAGTTCCTCTAGGGCAGGCGTGGCATGGGTCAGTTTTGTCTGTGGCTGCATCCCCAGCTCCTTGAGCCGTGCTTGGCCCACAGTGGGCACTTCGTCAGCAGGCTGCCGGGTGAACTCATGTCCAGACCTGACTGGAGTTCTTGTGGCCATGGAGACCAGCCCACAGGAAACCTTTTGTCGGTGGCTGGAGCCATCCGCCCAGGTATGTGTCGCTCTCAACTACTTCCGAAGTTGACTTTAACTCTCATACTACACATGTGTGTAGGACTCTGTAAGACACTGACTTTTGGATCCATCATCCCAGCAGATTATGAGGTGTAGACAAGGCCGGATGCCACTCCTTCGATGCACCTGGGCAGGCGAAGGCTCAGAGACGTGAAGGGATGGCCCGTGGTGAGAGACTGAGACCCAGCCCTTCTGTCTCCTGGACCGGTAGTCTCCTCACCCACGTTGGCAGAAACCTTTGTCTTCGTTTTGGCTTCTACCACAAGACACCATAGACTGGGTGCTTGTGAACCACAGAAATTGACTTCTCACAGGTCCAGAGCCTGGGAAGTCCAAGATAAGGCACACTCAGTGTTTGGTGAGGGCCTGCATTCTAGCACATAGACAATGCCTTCTCACTGTGTCCTCACCTGGTGGAGGAGGCCAGGGTTCTCTCTTGGGCCTCTGGGACTCAAGGCATGAATCCCATCCAGGAGGGTTCCACCCCTACCATCTAGTCACTTTCCAAAGTCCCCTCCTTCTAGCACCGTCACCTTGGAAGCGAGGACTTCGACATCTGAATCTCGGTGTGGGCCACACACGCACTCAGACCACGACAGCCTCCTTCACCCCCTGTCTGCCTCCCCAGAGGCTGCCTCACCAGGAAGAGGGTCTGTTCCCCTCCTCTGCCCCAACCAGGTTTCACCCTGGGCTCCCCCTTCTGGTTCTGCCTCTCCTGACCTGAAGACTGAGCCGCGGCTTGCCTTGCCCAAGCCGTCTGGATTTCACTGGTGTTGGCCAGAGGCCCTCTCAGTGTCGCCTTGCAGGTGAACGGTCCCAGAGTCCCCAGGCCTGCCCTCCTGGGAGAGCAGAGGCCATTTTCTGGCCTGTCCTGATCACTGGCCCTCTCCTTGGTTCTCCTTCTCTCCTCCCTGGAAGTGGGTTCAGTGGGGATTTTCCAGCAACCCCTTAGCTTCTTGAGGGATCCAGAAACAGTGCACATCCTTCCATGATCGCAAACCATTATCCCATCTGCCGATGTGCTGGGGCTTGCCTTTCAAAGCTCTCATTAAAATTGCTGAACTTTCCTTCATAGCTGACATTCCTCCCGCACCCCCCAGGCTGGCTGGGAGCAAAACAACAGCAAAGGTGGGGGCAAGGGGTTCCTTTAACAGCCTCCTTGTTTCTTTCACTTTTCCTGTTCCCATCCCCGCAGCTGCGGGGAGGGGTGGATGAGGACGCTCTGGACAGGGGCTGCACAGTCAGGGCAGAGTGGCTCCTGGTGGACACCTAGAGTGACTGTGTGGGGTGGTTTCCCCGTTATAGGTCATGATGTGGGGTGGCAGCGGCAGCCTGGACTTCCGGCCTGAAGTCAGCCCTGGGGTCTGCAGGGGAGTCTTTTCCCAGCCACGCACCTTCCTGGAAGAACACCCCGCCCGCTGCACCTGGACTTCTGCAGATGGTTCTGACTTGGAAGATCACAGTTTTCCTTCGTGCATCATTCCAGTCCCCAGAGGGAATGTAGTTAGCTGTTGTTTTAAGTTTGCAGAGGTGAATTTGTAGATAATGTAAAAAAACCTTTCTGCTTTATAATCGTCACATGCAGCAATCTATCCTCGGTGACATTATTATCAGAACATCCCTGAACTGAAAGTTCAGATACGAAAACCGAGGTTTCTGACAAATGAGTGTTTGTCACCAAATCCCAGTCTGGTTGTTATTAACTTGTCACTTGTTTGGTTCCCATCAAACCTTTAGTGCTGCAAGTTCTATAAACAGACAGGTAAAAATAAGCATCAGATTTTCCAAATAAAGGCAAAGTCTGCCCCCATTACTGGAATAAGTGGTAGCCTTGAGGAGGGTGAGATGAGGGGACGGTTCACTGTCTCTTTCTCACCATCTCTCTGGCCTTTGGTCCGAGGGGCAATGCCCGGAATGTGACCGGTCACAATGTGACCGGTCACAAATTGACTAGGGGGCCTGAGGAGTTTTCAGCCTGGCCTTTGGCAGTGTGGTGGCCTTTTCACAGAATTACTTCAGGGAACTTGCAGGAGGGGAGACAGCTAGTTTAATAAACAAATTCCTGCATATGGAAATCCCTGCAGGGTCCTAGATTCCAATCTTGATTTCGGCACACCAATATTTTCCCATGGTAATCCTCTTTGGGTCTTTATTTTTTTAGTAAACGGTTTTTAAACTAGATGGTGAAAGCCTGGCCCTCTGGGGCAAGCTGGCAGCATCTGGGCATTGACCAGCATTTGCAGATAGGGCTCAGACCTGTTTGACAAAAGATGGGCCAGGCCGACATCTAAGAGTATAGAATTCAGAACTTGATTTGGACCCGCCAGACTCCCCCCTGCCCCCGTCTATTCCTGGGATTCCAGGCCACAAATACTGATGCCTGATCTGTCATCCTTCTCATTTGTGCAAATGAAACGTCTGCTCCAGGCTGGGCGGAAGCCTGTGAGAGAAAAAGTGATGAGAAGACATGGAGGTGACTGCTTTGGGCAAGGGGCTACCACCAAGGAATGCGAAGAGAGAAGGAAAAACTAGACAAAGCCACTTGGAGGTTTTTCTGGCAAGTGGCCAGAGGCTCTAACAGTGATCTGCTCAGACCCACTCTGGTCACGGAGGCGGATTCTTGCATGGCCTTTGGAAGCAGAGCAGCACATGGGGAGGCCAGAGAACAGCCAATGGCCTGCGGGATAATCACCCTCACAGCCAAGCTGGGGCTCATAAAACTTTAACAGCAGCTCGGGAAGCCTAATCCTATAGCCTAGCAGTCTTTCCCCCTCCAGCTTTTAAGTCAGTAGACTTTATTTTTAGAAGAGAAAGGCCAAGAAGTGACTAGTTTCTCATGTGCCCTGCAGGGAGTCTGGCTTGAGCCCCAGGAGTGGGAGGCAGGTGTGGGCTTGCTTGGGCCTGGTAGGGAAGGCCCTGCTAGAGTCCGTTTGCCTGAGGGGACTGAGGCCCTCCCACTCCTTTTGTCTGGGGGGAAGAAGGCTTGAAGCTGCAGGAGGAGGCAGGAAAGGCAAAATGGCTGTATTTATATAGCGTAAGAGCCTCTGGCAGCCACAGGTAGGGGTTGTGAATATAGCTCCCCCTTTCCTTCCCTGCAGCTCCTGCAGGCACAGCAGCTTCCACTGGACCCCAGGCCCTGGTAGCCTCCCCTGGAAACAAGGCCTTTGAGAGCCTGAGGTGAAGGGGAACGCAGGGAGGCCGAGTTGGCTTCTTTGGTGCACAGGTAAGGTGTCCCTTGGTGACTTTAGGGATTATTAGAGAAGGAACTGGCTAGGGCTGAACGTTCTATAAATCAATAGTCGAAAGAAAAACCTTTAGACAAATTAAACGTAGCAGAGTGTATTTCAGCAAAGGACGATTCATGAACTGGGCAGCATTCCAAACTGGGAGAGGTTGAAAGATTGCTGCTTCAGCTGCATGACAGAGGGCTTTTATATGATGAAAGCAAAAGCAAAGAAATTACGTATTGGTTACAGCCAGCATTTTGCCTTGTTGAGGTGTGATCTGTTGGAAAGTTCCCAGGCAGTGGTTAGTTGGCAGCCTCTGATTGGCCAAGCTTCAGTTTCTTTTTTGTGGACATCTTTTGTCAATACCTCCAATCAAGCTTAAGTTTCATTTTACTGCCAACATTGGCCTTCAGTTTGCTTATAACCCAAGGAACTGGAGCCATCTCAGTCTGATGGCCTCCCAATTAAAAAAAAATATATATATATTTTAAATATATATATAATCTAGAGAAGGGCCAAAGACCTGTTCTTGATACCAGAAGGCTAGCTTAGCTCCCAGACCATTAGGCATGGGAGACATGGCAATGTAGTTTTTAAAAGAAGAAATGATTAACTTGGGCTTCACCCAAAGGTCCATTAAAGGACTTCAAATTGGTGAGCAGGCCAACCCAGGGAGGTCACACCCGAGTGTGGATGAAGTTATGATCAAACTGAAGGGCTGTGGTCAGGTCCAGGTTCCCTGTCCTCCCCCATTGTCACCAGTTCTTATTCTTAGCATCCTTCGAGTGCTTGTCCCAGGTCAGGGCTTGTTCCTGGCCTGATACAGCTCCCCTTCAGCTAGGAGGGATTTCAGAGTCTCTCTCTAGGGACAAAATGAACTCTTCCTGGACAGCCTTTCCCCATGTCTCCCTGTGGAAATTTGCCCCTTCTTTCTCAGTCTAGTTCAACTTCTAGCTCTTTCACTGAGTAGTCAGTGATGCTTCCACTGGCTTTTTAATCTCTCTTCCTTGAAGAGAGATTCTGTTGCAGGCTCATGCTTCTTCTACCCATCTTATTAAGATTAGCCTGATCTCTGTCCCTTTCTCTCTGACCCTGCTCTGAATTTAGTTGAGCTGGTGAAGGATCTCAAGCTTGTGAAACACGTTCCTTCCAGGTAACATGTGTGCACGTCGTCTCAATGGAGTGACTGTAATGGACGGGAGGTTGGCGCCTGGGACAGACTAGAGTTGGGGAGGGGCGGGGTAGATGCTCTGTGGAGCTTCTTTGACGGCCCCATTTGAGGAGACATCCGTCAGTCTTACAAGAAGTCTAGCCCTGGCTTTCTGGCCAAGTCCTATCAGGCATTTGAGGGATGAAGTTTGATTTCCACAATCCTCCATAGATCCCCTTTGGCCTAAGTTTGGAAGAGGAGAGGCAGGTTCTATCGGAGTGAAAAGGCTTACACCCCTGCATTCCCCACATTAAATCAATGGACATCTTGGCAACAATTTCTTCCACTTTCAGAATCAGACTAAAATTTCTCTCGCCTGCACAAGGCAGACTGATCTCGTTGTCAAGTCTAATAAGTAAATCACAGCCTAGAGTCATGAGACTCAAATGTAAAATGCAATGTCTGGCACCGCTGGAGATAAAATAAATGGCCTGTAATCTAGTAAGCGGGTCATCTTGAGTCTGCACTCTGTTCTGGGGACTTTGGAGATTGATTCTGCCAAACTCAGATGAAGCAGAAGAACATTTAGATTGAGGGCTTCAGGTGAACTGAAAGCATCTGGACAAAGAGATGAGATAACAGAGCCCTTTGCATAGGGAGGTGGAGGGAGTAATCTTGGCCTCGACTTCCTAGGGGCTTTAGGGTAGTGGCTTGTGAGGCCCAGTTCTGCTTCTTGCCCCCTGGTTTTAAGAAACACTACTGTATCTATCTAATGAATACAATTTTTTGCTTATTTAAGCCAATTTAATTGAGTTTGCAAGCAATCTTAAAGGCACAAGGCCGACACTTTTATGACTGGTTTGAATGAGACCTGTCTGCAAAGACCACGGGGGGCCTGAAGGTCAACCACAAGAGCCTCTCCTTTGGTTCCAGAAGAAAAAGACATGGAAAATAGGACTCTGGCAGGATTAAGGCTGTCGTCAGCTCGTAGCATTCCAGAATTACGTGCTCAGTACTGCTCTGGCGTGGGACACACAGGCCATGAGAAATTTCTGTATTAGCTGCCACATTAAAAAGAGACAGGGGAAGTTAGTTTGAATGTATTTTATTTAATACAAGATATCAAAAATATTATCATTTCAACATGAAATCAATATAAAAATGATAAATAAGACATTTTACTTTTGAGGGGTCTTTGAAGTTTGTCATATATCTTACGTGTGTGTGGATCAGACTATGCCACACCAAAATATGCCACTTTGGCATAAGGACTGTTCTGAGCCAAGGACAATTGAGAAACTGCAGTGACTAGGGAAAGAACCAAAGACAACCCTTGGCCCTCCTCTCCCATTTACCTAAGGGTAGGCAGAGACACCTTCAGACTCTTAACTGCCCAGAGGTAACACCTAGAGGAATCTATATAGCAAACCTGACTGAAGTAGCCCTTACCTTTCATTAGTTTCCACATCTATTTACACTGCCACAGTTTGGCACTCCTAAAGCCCAAACCCCCTTTCCTTTGTCTTGTCTCCTTTCTACAGTTTTGCTGCTCTTTGTTAAAACCCTGTGTAAGCCCCGAGTTCTGCCCACCCCTCTGAGTTATTCATCTCTGAGTTTCTCCTGAATGTATGCACACTGCGTGTGCTGAAAAGCCCTGTTTTTCCCTTGTGAATCTATATTTTCATCAATTTAACTTCTAGGGCCCCAGCTTTAGAATTAGATTCTCTAATCTCAGAGGGCAGAGTAAAAGTTTCCTTCTCCCCCTCCAAGGACATCTCAATTTGGACTAGTCACTTTTCAAGTGCTCAGTAGCTTCAAGTGGACCAGGAGCTCCTGGATGGAATCGTGCAGACCAGGAACTTCCACCCACCAGGATCTCAAAAAGGCAGGGCACGTCGATTCGAGGGGGAAGAGAAGCAGGTAGGGAAAGGCCTCAGGCTCTTCGTCTTGTGCCGTCCTGGGGTCTAGGCCACGACCGCCCCAAGGAGCGATGGCTTGGGGTAGGGTCAGAGAACAGACCCTGTGGTCCTCCCGGCCTCTGAGCTGGGCCTGTCCTTGGGTCTTTTCCTTGTACCAGTACTGCGGGATCAACAGGATTGGAAGGCATGAGGAAGTGGGGCTGGTGGGTGTGAGTTTCTCTGGGCAAATGTCTGCGTTTTCCCAGCAAATACAAAGGTGGGAGACGCGGGTGGATCTAAAGCTGGGAGGAGGACTTGAGAGGAGGGGCGTGGGTTGTTCCTGCGAGGGAGAACCTCAAAAAACAGGCCGGCGAGATGGCTGGCTGGAGAGTGATGGGTTAAAGACACAATAGCAGAGCAGGAAGTTTTCCCCAGTGGCAGAAGAGAGAAGCAGCAACACAGAGTCTACAGAAGCCCCAACACTCACTGTGGTTGGAGACTGCTCCTTTGGCGCTCGGGAAAGCCAGCCTCTTTGCATACAAGGCAAGATGCTGAGCAGAGATACGGCCCTGGGGGCAGCCAGGTGGTCCCTGGCATGGGAAAACCAGATGCCAGATGTCCCTGGCACCTAACGTCAACTGTAGGCGTTAGAGAGCAGGACAGCAGGTCTGCACCGGGGGTCTCCCAAGCTGCAGGGAGCCCTGACGGCGACGGGCAGCAGGGAAGCAGGACGAGAAAGCGGAGGGACAGGGACCTCTGCATTATCCCTGTATTCACTGGGCTGCCTCAGCTGCAAGTAGAACGCGTGTGACTGAAGACCGCCTCAATCGTGAGGATCTCTATGGAGGCAGCTCTAGGGCTAAGTCGGCAGCTTAATGATGTCACTGTGGATGTTTTCTGTCCCTCTCTTACGGCCTCTCAGTCTGCTTGGCTTTTTGTCCTTTGTCCAGTCTGTCTCATGATCTCAAAATGGCTACTGCAGTTCCAGCATCACACCCACATGTAAAAGCAGGGAAGAGAGAGTATAAACTTTTTCTTCTCACGAGGCCCTTTTAACTTGAGCATTGAAAAGCTTCTCAGGAAATTATCCTCTCTATCTCACTGAAGCGGGCAACATGGCTGGGGATCGTTCCTCGGGAGGCTGGGAAAGTGACTTTTCGGCCTCTAGGAGGGAGGGAAACAAGAGGAAAGAGTCTTGAACTTGGCTTTTGAGTGGCCAGCCACAGCGGACGCCCCAGATCCCAAGATCAGGTGTCATGCGGCAGAAGGGAGAGCATCAGATTGTGAACATGCGGCTGTCACCTGCCTCTGCGTCTGTGACCTTATCTCCAGGGTGACAGGTTGGATTTACTCGTGCTCTTTTTCTGCTTTTTTAAACATTTTGTTAAAATCTAATAATTTTATTATTAAAATTGATTTTATTAAATCTCCTTGAGGGTGTTGAACGAGCTGTCCAGTGATAATGTAATCAATTTAATGAGCTCCAGTTGGTCAAAACAGCTGGGGCTTGTCTTTTCCCCAGGGTCATGGACATTGGTTGGCTGGATAAACTTTCTTGTTCACAGATTCCTACGGAAATTTAATTACTCCAACCGCCTTGTGTCTTTGGTCTCTGGACATCTTTTCCCAGCGAGAATGTCAGCTCAAGAAGGGGCTGGCCGGGCTCGGTGGCTCAGCCTGTAATCCCACGCCTTTGGAAGGCTGAGGTGAGTGGATTGCCTGAGTCCGCGGGTTCGAGACCCGCCTGGGCAGCGAGACCTCATCTCTACAATAAATTAAAAATCAGCCGGCCGTGGTAGCGCGCGCCTGTAATTCCGGCTACTCGGAAGGCTGAGGCAGAAGGATCGCCAGAGCCCAGCAGGTCGAGGCTGCGGTGGCCAGGAGCGGCCACTGCACGCCAGTCTGGGCGACAGAGTGAGACTCCAACTCAAAAAAAAAAAAAGCAAAAAAAGAAGGGGCTGAAGCCAGGCTCGGTGGCTCAGCCTGCAATCCCAGCACTTTGGGAGGCCGAGAAGAATGGATTGCCTGAGCCCACAGGTTCGAGACCCGCCTGGGCAACTTGGCGAGACCTCATCTCTACAATAAATCAAAAACTAGCTGCGCATGGTAGTGCACGACTGTAGTTCAGGCTACTTGGAAGGCTGAGGCAGAAGGATGACTAGAGCCCAGCAGGTCGAGGCAGTGGTGGGTGATGGAGTGAGACTCCAACTCAAAAAAAAAAAAAAAAGGAAGGGGCTGAAAAGATCCTGTATGGGCCAAGCCAAAGAGCCTTCTCTTGTCGTTGACTGATCTCTGCTCTGCCCGGGCAGAGCCAGCCTTAGGCAGAACTGCGGAGCAGATGGCACTGGCCCTCCAAGGCCCCTCCCGCCTGGCATTCACTACTTCCCCCCAAGTGTGTTCACCCAGCTCTGGCTTGGGTGTAGGTTTTGTCTGAGTAGCTGCTGGAGCCCTCATCCTCAGTTTAAGCAGCAGTGAAGATGGATAAACATCTCTGCATCTTAAATCTGAATTCTTGGGAGAGGGACGGTGATCTGCTCGACTTGAGTCGTGGCGCAAACCTGGATTCAGAGGCCTCCCTGTGGAGCTGGCAGCAGCGTGTAGCAGACTTCTTAGGGAAGGAAGGGTATAGGCTGGGCAAAGACTGTGTTCCAAAGGATAGCATTTGTGCTGCTGATTTTTGTTTTCAGTGGGGAAATGGATTTTCCACGTTGCTGGATGTAGGCTAAGGTAAAACCCCAGAGGACACGTTACATCGAAAGCATTATTAGGTTCAAATGCTGGATCTGCTGTTTGTTATTGGTATCATCTTGCTCATTCTAACTGTTGACCAGGCACTCCCACAGTCTTCCCTTGGCATTCTCAGGGGCTTGGTTCCAGGACGCCTCAGAATCCCCAAGTCTGTGGCTGCTCAAGTCACCGACATAAAACGGCACAGCATTTCCAGATCACCTACGCGCCGCCTCTGCAGTCTTTACTCTCTAGGTGGCTGATACTATCTCGCACAATTGAATTCTGTGAACATAATTGTTAGGCTGCATTTGAAAATTTAGGGGATTTTTTTTGAGTTGGAGTCTCACTCTGTCATCCAGGCTGGAGTGCAGTGGCACGCTCACAGCCACCGCAGCCTCGACCCGCAGGGCTCAGATGAGCCTTCCGCCTCCGCCTTCCAAGTAGCTGGAACTACAGGCATGTGCCATCATGCCTGGCTAATTTTTGAGGTCTCGTCAAGTTGCCCAGGCTGGTCATGAACCCGTGGGCTCAGGCCATCCTCTCACCTTGGCCTCCCAGAGGGCTGGGATTATAGGCAGTTTTTTGGTTTGTTTTTTGAGTTGGAATCTCACTCTGTCGCCGAGGCTGGAGTGCAGTGGCATGTTCCCGGCCACCGCATCCTCAACCTGCAGGGCTCAGATGATCCTGCTGCCTCAGCCTTCCAAGTAGCTGGAACCACAGGTGCACGCTACCCCGCCTGGCTAATTTTTGATTTATGGTAGAGACGAGGTCTCGCCAAGTTGTCCGGGCTGATCTCAAACCCCTGGGCTCAGGCAGTCCATTCGCCTCACCCTCCCAAAGTGCTGGGATGACAGGTTGAGCCACCAAGCTTGGCCTATAGGCATGCAAAAAAAATATTTTTGGTTCACGACTGGCTGAATCTGTGGATGCAGAACCTGCCGGTGAAGAGGGCCAACGGTCTAGGGCTTTCCGCAAGCCAGACACTGTACGGGTCCAAGTGCTCACATAGTTTTCACTTTCGTAATCCTCATAATAATGCTACAAGGTAGGTAATATTGTTATCCCCATTCTACAGATAAGGAAGCCGAGGCATAGGAAGTTGAGTAACTTGCTCCGGTCAAACAGCTAGTAAAGGATGTAGCTGGAATTCCAGCCCAGGCTGCTGACTCCACTGTCCTTGTTCCGAACCCTTGTGCCTCCGTTTCCTCACTGATCAAACGGGCGAATAACCTACCTTCCCAGTCACCACGGGAACGAAAATGGGATGGCACATGTGAGGCGCTGGCTGTCGGCGTTCGGGCTCTCCAGAAAAACAGAATAAATGAGGCATCGAAGAGTGCGCCTGCAAGAGAGGGACATTTATTTCACGGAATTACAGAGGCCGGCAAGCCCGAAGTCGGCAGGTGCCAGCAGTCTGCAGTCAGAATTCGTTCTCGCTCGGGGAGCTCGCCTTCTTGGGCGATGCAGGCCTTCCGCTGATGCGGAGGAGCCCACCCACATGCTGGCGGGCAAAGTCCACGAATTCAAATATTCACCTCATCCGGAAGCGTCCTCCCAGACACAGGCGGAATATCGTCGGGCCACATTCTCAGGCGCGTGGCCGCGCCGGGCCGACCTCTCTCACCG